>NW_026862162.1:0-24045 GCF_026571515.1 Ruditapes philippinarum | reverse complement strand
CAAAATCTCTCCGGACAAAAGCACCCCCTCCATCTAAAAATGACAAGAGCCAGATGTGCAGGTTGGTCTGGCTCTATATTGTCGGCAAAGGCTGATACGCAGGTTGTTAACACGGGCTTTAAGCAATTTGGTCTAAAGCACAGAGGATAAGAACCCGGTATATGGATAAAAAAAATCATGCCAAGCATGGGGGATCACTCAATCTCCGTATGAAATGGAACATATATATAGTCTCCATCATCGTGTATCCAAACTTTTAGAATGGGGTAAATTTAAGCAATCTTTCTAAACCTACATCTTAACATTAACGCAACTACCTAAGTTATGATCTAAGACGATTATTGCAACTGCATTGCTCTACTATTTGTCGTCTTGCGTCAAATTCAATATGACTTTTGTATTTCCTGTGTATAGAATGCGCAAGATCATACAACAGAAACGTTAACAAATAAAGAAGAGAGAACAGCCTACTCAAGATCAGGTTCAATGGAAATACTGACAAAGTCCTTTTCGCCGGCAACGTATTGTAATCAATGGTACAAAATGACCCGAAAATGTAACAAAACACTCAGAACACAATATCACAATACCTCTTTTATTGCCCACCTCTTACCTTACAAGCGAGTTATTATTAAAATACTACAGACTGACCGAAATGGTACAAATAAACTTACGATAAATACTTCTTAAATGGCGAGGTTAGTAAAGGTCACAGAAAGTCATAAATTTTTCGAAAAACATACTTAAACCCAATTTTTCACGAGACTGGTTGACATATAGTTTTGCGCTCTGAAATATGTTTAGTCGTATGTTTTTTACGACATGTTGTAAAAGATCTTGTTATAGAAAATGATTTTCTAAAAATAGTAATCATCTTAATGTTTTATGGACTTTGGTTATATATCTTCGTATACCAAATACTGATTTAAATACGGATCATGTCTAGTTTTATGGTCCATTACTCCTTGTCTATCATGATTTATTTCATATGTCACGCACTATCTCTTACAAAGTTATATTCATTCACGTTTTGGATGAAAACTTTTAACACAGATATAAAAGACCTGAAATAACCTACATTTAACCGGGAATACTACAAAATATGAATATAGAAGAATCCTTGTTTAAAAGCCACTCCAAAATATTGGCCGAGCAATATTACATCTCGTGCAGATCCCGAAAAGATCAAAATCCGCAAACGATCATTTGTATTATGTTCTAAATATGAGTAATAAAAGGACATTTTATATTTTGTTGATTCATCGGATTTTGATGCAAATTTTTAAAGGATGAGCTTCAGCTGTCATCTGTTATCTTTATATAGAAAATTTAACTCCAGAAATTTAACATAAAATGAGCCGCGTCACGACAAAACCAACATAGTGCGTTTGCGACCAACATGGATCCAGACCATCCGCGCAGTCTGATCAACATCAGGACCCATGCTGTTCGCTATCAGTTTTTCTACTTGTAATAGGGTTTGTAAGCGAACAGCAAGGATCCTGATCAGACTGCGCGGATGCGCAGGCTGGTCTTGATCCATGCTGGTCGCAAACCCATTATGTTGGTTTTGTCGTGAAGCGGTTCAAATGTTATGAAAAAAGATATACGCGATCAATGTATTATATTTTTATCAGCACAAATTCACGTGCAATGTATTGCAGGCGGTAGTCTAAGCTTAATGAGCCAGCTTTCGCTTTCGAGTACGGACCCCGAACATGTAACCAGTCAAGACTCTTAAAGAGAAATTTTGAAGCACAAAGTGGTGATAATTTACTTCCATGCAATTTCCACGGGAGTGTATTATAAAAGTTATATAATATCTTTTTAGGAGGGAGGGCAAACTTACAAACTCACAGTAATGGCGTCAATACCCTGAGGCCCGACAATGATTCGACGAAGTCTGTTTTTTTCTCGTTGTTTTTTTTTAAAAAATTTATAGGCATAAAAAATATCTTGTATGGTGATTTCAGAGAAGTCACCGTGACATCTTTTTGACATTTATATTTATCTTAACCTTCGTAACAGTGTCATAAAACGCTAGCAACGTCTACAACCGCAGCCGAATAAAATTATTAATTGAATAAGTTACCCAAGTACGATTACGTTTAAATTTGACCAGCATTGCACTGTGTTTTCATAAAAGCCATTCAAGATGTTTTTAACGATAATCAATTTAAGCGGGCTTTTAGACATACATCTCCGTGTATAATACCGCAAATATTAGTGACGCAATAGTCAATAACCGATTTATAACGTTATAAAGAATTAGGTAATAAGTGTTATATCTTTTATTCTCAGGAATTTCTTCTATTGTTAACGATTTATCGTAGTTTGTAACATATTTAAATATCTGTTATTTGAAAAAAATCAAGTATGCTGGTGGAGCGAATAGCCACAATAGCCGAATACTTGTTTTAATCGAGCGTTTGACTAATTTAGAAATACCCACCTGTGCTAATTCTATTTTCTATTGATAAAACACAATTATATTATGTTATTTTAGGATTAAAGGTTAACTTCTTTCAACAGGAATATAGTTATAAACTATAATCATAACGTAAACAACAAAACATATTGAATGGTCATAACAAAGTTAAACCACGGATTTATATGTAATGTAAATCCGTGGTTAAACCAAACTTTAAACAGACACGTTATAATAATAAGTACTTGTTTGGTCGGGGCTCCAAAGTGAGGCCATCTGCAGGTTTAATGGTTAGTCATCCCAGAGACATAGATGTTATCAATGTTTCTGTGTTATCTATGTCTCTGGTCATCCGTGTTGTCGGAAGACCATACTTTGTTAAGGTAACCCCTTCACTAGGTAATCAAGGAAGTACAGATGAGATAGTGCCTACGAAAAATCGTTGTAAAGCACAGGGTGGGATGAGGTTTTTGTTGTTGTTGTGGTGTTGGAATTGTTGTTGTTGTGGTGGTGGTGGTGGAGTGTGTAGGGGGAGGAGGGTGTAAACTACATGTATTATATAAGCCCTATTCATATCCATATTTTGAGTTTTCTGTAATTCTATCATCAATTTTAACATTATTTTAAATGGTCATTAAGCTTCAAAAATGCTATTTCTTACTTCTTTTTTTTTTCATTTTTGGCATCCAAAATACGCATTATCCATATAGCTGAACAATATTTTGCTTTTTGTCAACTAATAACAACAATAAAACCCTATCTTCAAAGAATGATTCAATTCTAAAGTTATATCTGGATTTCGAATTTAATAGTTAGAGCCCTAAGTTTAAAAAATATCACATCTGTTGATTCGATTTTGCCTTTATTTATCAAGTAATTGAAAAAATTAATTAGAACATTTTTGAGTGTCATGGTGAAAACATAAAGAAAACCCTTTATTAATTAAACAACATCTTGAATACGGATATATTAATTGGAATCTGCGTTAAAAATACCAATGCTAAAGAATCAGTTCAAAGATGCGCGCTAAACTTAGTAAAAAAGGAAGGGACTTAAAACATGAAACTCTTGAAATAGTAAAGTTACCAACTCTATTATACAGAATGTTGACAAATTTAGAGCGACATGACTGAGGTTTTCATAAAGAAGTTATTGAATTAGATTATTAAGCGTTTTTGACGAGGACATGAGTCTATTAAAACTGAAAGCAAACTCATGAGAAAAAATGATAAGAAAGGTCGTCTGGTTATGTTAAACTGGAAAAGTAAACTAGAAGTAGTTGTGAAAGCTCCACCCCGAACACATTTGACAAGTTGATGGCAGCACAATTAAATTTGCGAAGTAAATGTTCTCGTGCCATCGTAACTATCACGGGAAACATAAATTTACGCAGAGCACCCATGGCGCGCGCCACTTCCAGCTGTCAAACCAGGAACATTTACCAGTTTATTTAGTTTTCAGCCCGTTGAAAGTCTAACAGTTGTAAATAACAATGGGAATAGTCCTATCTAGATTTCGGGTAAACTATTTTTAATAAATCTCAAGTCAATAGGATGTATGACCGAAATAGATATAAGTGTATGGGTAGTCGGATGATAACGCAGATTAATAAGGAGATAAGTTTAAGATCACAATTCGCATGATCACGTTAGCATTCACACACGTTTTCCCTCTGAAATGGAATGGGCTTCACCCCATTGCTTTTCATCTGAATATTTACATGACATGATGACCTAAAGTTACAAAAAAAAAAAGAAATTTAAAATTCAAATAAATAAGTATCTACGACTATATAAACTTCAACATATCCTTGCAGTGTTCAATCAAGACTGCACCTATGGCCCTCTAACTTACAAACAGCCACAATTTATAAACTATATCTATTTATATATTTTAATCATTTATTTAAGAAAGGGTTTGAAAAAACAGGATCCTTTTTTGGTGGTTTCGTTTAGTAATCTTACTGTCAGACAGATCTTTAAAAGTTAATGACCGCACTTTCCGCAGTTAGGTATGTCACAGTTAGAAAAAATGCTAAACATTTAAATGGCAAAGTAATAACCATGGACAATGTTTAACCGACCATACTAATAAAATCATTAGATTTTCAACATTAACTTTGTTTCTTTATGACAAGATATGACATTTTGTTCATATTTTGTTGTACTCAAAATGATTACAATACATATCCAATGACAATGTTACTATTTTCAGCCAGGGTCGTACAGTATTCGATCAGATCGAGAAAAAAAACATTGTTTAGGACAACTAAAATTCAAACAATTGTCATATCTTGTTATGAAAAAGAATAGTAATATTTAAAAACAATTTAAAACTTTTTCGCCATTTTGTCAAATATTAACCTCGGTTACCGGTTATTCAATTTTCTAGCTAAAAACCGACCATACCCATTTAAATGGATAAACATGACACCCCTAACGGCAGGTCATATGTGGACAACCGGAACCCAAGTCGATGTTTTGGGGTTTGTATAAAACAGGCATTATATTAATCATTGATCCATGGGAGCATAAATGGAATGTGCTTGTCAGTCAGTGGTTTATATAGTGAGTGTTTTAGACATGCCCAAATGTCAGCTTAGTTTCTTTCGTGTAATGTAACAGTGTTCCTCTTAAGCTACTTTGGGAATGGTGCCGGTACCGGACAGATTGGGAAAAAAATCCATCGGTTTGACTCAAATTGGGAATTTTATATAACATGCAAAATATTCTTTGGGAATTTCTTTTATCCAGGGAGACATGAAAATTATGCATAATAAACACTTTAAAACCATGTATAATGGTGACGTAAAACCCCCAAAAAAACAAATAAACCATGTTTTATTAACTTTATGCTTCTTGAGGTTGAAAAAGAAAAAGATAATCATAACAATTGTACATAAATAATGTAAAGGTGTGAAACACTAAAAGTACGAAATTAACTAGGTACGAATATCACTCATGTGGTTATACTTGGTTTTTATCGCATATCACTTATCAATGGCATTTCTGTTTTTGTTTACCTTTAAATTTGCCGATTTTTGAGGAAATTTTCAGTGTTATTTTGGGAATTTATCAGTCATGAATTTGGAAATTTGTTGTCTATTTTCTATTGGGAACGGTGCCGTTTACCGGTATCACTTATATAAGGGGAAAAAAACACTGTGTAAATGGTAAATTCTTCGTGGAAATTCAATCAAATATTCAAATGAATATACAATACATGTAGCATGACTACAATATCAGTATTAAAATTTGACATTTTATTTACAGAATCAATTCCAAAGTTTTTAATCCTATTTCATGGCATGTGGGTCTCTTGGGTTCCCTTTCAGACAAAGCTAGATTGAACACTGCTTTTGACATCATTGGTACTTAAATAAATGTTAAACTTACTACCTGTCAGCCATTTTACATATAATTTATACATAGATATTTGCAGCCGTTATTTTTACTGGAAATACGACTGATAAGAATACTAAATAGCCTGTCCTCTGCTAGTTTGGAAACTCTATCAGTGAATTATATAAGGAAACAAAGCCATGCAAGAACTTGTAGTTACAGCATTATATTTAAATGATTTGTTAACATATACTTTACAAAATTGAAATACATGAGTGGAAAAAATATTCACAGTCATTGAGGATACAATCTGGGTACACAAACAAAAGGGATCAATATAAAAGTTGTTCCATCTTTAGACCTTATAAATACAGTAATTTTAAGTTTCATCATTTGGTAAAAGCTCTGCCTTCTGAACAATCTTTTGCTGGCTATTTCTCTCAAACCTTGATAAATAAAATTGCTTAAGATTGCTTTAAAATCTCTTAGGAGTGCAGTTTAGCTGGCTACCTGAAAAATTATGGAGAATACTGACTATATTATAGAGCTGTCATCAATATTGATGTTGATATCATTTTGTCGATCAATGCACATTTAAAAAAAAATCGTTAATTTTAACTCATTAATTAGTTTATAATTAATTTATGTTTAGAAAATGTGGCAATTCACCAAGCAGGTGACTCCATGTATAAAACTATGCTGTTATTAGCAGTGATGAGAAAATAACAAATGAATCCCAGAATAACCGAAAGTTAAAAAAAAGTGTCAGATATTCGGTCTGATAAACCATGAAAATCTGTCAGACCGAAACAAAATTTGTCAGACCAAATAAAATTAACAAAATCAAAGGAAAACTTGTATTTCTAAGACACTTTTTGGTTTTAATTTTTCGCTGTAAAAATCGACTCGGTCCGTACAGTGCATTTTCATCTCCTCCCTGTAATACACCAACAATTCTCCGTCCTGCTTCCATTTTTCATTAAATTTTGTCTCAGGTCTATTCTTTTCTTCCTTTTACTGCTGTTCTGCGCTCTCCTCTGACATAGATTTTCGCTTATTCCCAGGTTTGGCATCTTTTGCGACACCATTTTGCATACATGCAACTTTGATAAAAGTCAGATCATTCCGGAATAAAAAATTGTCGGACCTAATCAATATTTATCAGACATGTCCATCGGACCAACGTATTTGGGAAGTCTGGGATCCATTGGCATGGATACACAAGACACTTCATAATTGTATGAACGGAATAAACTCACTGGCTTATTCAAACTTTACAGTCTGCTTCTTTAAACCTTTACCAAGCCCATGCTAGATTTATATATTTAATGGATTTGTCCATCTTTTTATTTGCACAAAACCATTTATCATATTTGGGGAAAATTTCAAAATAAAGTACTGTCTTAATAGTGAACAGTACAGACCATGATCAGACTGCCTGGAATGTGATGGCTGATCTTGGTCTGTACTGGTTGCACAAGAAGATTCATATGCCTCCAGGTTAAAATTTGAATCACTCTGATTAGTTTATTGCTTGTTTCTCACAAAGTTTCAGTAACTACAATAAAACTCATGGAAAGCAATGCTTCGTAACCAACTGTATGACAAGATGTCAAGTATTTTCACAATATCTGCAGTCCTAGCATTAAAGGGAAGAGGGGGGGGGGGGGGGGGGGGGGGGGCTTAGCAACACTTAATTGATTGCATGGAACTAGTTAAAATTTTGAAATATTTTAATGCATAACAGTTAAAATTTCCATGCCAAGAGAGCTAAAATATTCCTCTCAGATTTATGAGAATTTTGTATTTAATTTTTAAAAAAATGCATTTTCAGAAGAACTTGAGGCTAGCAAATTGCTTCATATCCTTTAGCATACTGTGTATATGCTTAAGATGGAAAACTTAAGCAAGATTAATGGATGAAGCTAACAGTATTTTCTTTCATAATTTTTAGAAAAAGAAATCTACAATAGAAATCTTGGAGCAAGTTGACCAGGTAATTATTATTTTCTTAACTAATGATCAGTTTAATAATGTGATTTCCAAACTTGTGTTTTGAAAATTTTACACAGAACTGTCAGTCTCTGAGTAGAAAGTATAACATTTACTGGTATGTGCTATGAGAACTGTTCTTCAGCTTCATGAAATAATGAGTTACACTTAACTTACTATTTTCACTTGCACATACTGTTAATTTTTCATGAAAAGATTTTGACTTTGTCCTGAACACCGACTCTGGCAAGTGCAGAGAGATAATTAAATAATAGATTTCATACTATCTTCATCAGATGTTTATATTGTCTTTACCATGCCACTTTTGCGACTCCGTAAAAACGGTATTGCACGTTTGTGCATATATTTTGATGTCATTTGCATTATAGAGATGTTGGTAATGTGATAAAAAAGTAGAATATTAAATTCATGTAGGTTCAATACTAAATTTGTTGAATGAGTCTGACTAGGCTTTGTACTTTTTGTAGCTCAATTAATATGTAATTTGTGCAATATCAAAATCCTTACATTGACTGTTGAATTCAAACAGGACAAGCAAAATATTTAAACAAATTCAGGGTTCACATTTCTATCAATTGATGCTAACATAATAACATGACTGTATAAATGTATTATATATTTCAGGACATAAAAAGACTTGAACAGTTTAAAAGAAAGAATCAAGAGCGTCAGAAGTGGTTTATCGCAAAACTTCTTCTTTATTCTATTCTGCTGTATGTTGTATCGGCTTTAGTTTTCTACTTTTACTACTTCCCAGAAAAATGGAAGGACAGGCTGCTGTATTCTATACCATTACTGTTGTTTCCAGTAGTGTAAGTATTAAAGTGTATAATAAATTATAGATATATATTGCAGTGCCAAAACACCATTTTTGGGGAAGGGGCAGTAGCCTTTTTCTTGGGGAAAATATACATGTATGTCATTTTGGCATACTTTGGAAAAAGGGGTCTCAAATTACAGTAAAAACTCTGAAAACCAGACCCTCTGAAAACCGGAATCCTCTGAAAACCGGACCATTTTAAAAGTCCCGTATTTTCTCCATATATGTTCATTGAAAGAAATCCTCCGAATATCGGAACCTCTGAATTCCGAAAACCGGACGATTTTCTATGGCTTCTTATACTAAACATGCATAAAAAATTCTCTGAAAACCGGACACCAATTTCAAGTGTAAACTTTCTGTGTATTTTAATGTAGAGTAAAACATAATCTCAACTGTTCAGTTACCAATTAATGATCACCTTTTTAATCTATGCAGGTGTGAAAACACTTGTCAATGTGTGTTAATTTCTCAATGGCAATTAAATTAAAGCTCTTTCATCATAATTTTGTCTTTCCATGTATAGGAATAATTCTTCAAAATGTTTTTTTTTTAAATATAAAATGTCTCAAACTAAAAAGAATTGGGAAACTTTTGTTAAATGATTCCTGTTTTGCTGAAAATTTTGACCTTGAAGTTATGATTGTTTGGATATTAATTATATGCTAAAATAGTAATACTAAATTCCATCGATTACATATTTCAAAAGTCAATTGAAAAGATATATTTCAGACAATGTGTTGTTTTAATTTCTGATTTTCAGAATTATATTCATGCTTTTGCATAATAAAATTACTTAAGACATTTATTACAAAAAGAGATTAACATATGACTTGGACAAAAGGGTTGAAAAGTAAATACAAAATGATTGAACAAAGTCATTGTTCAAACACATCATAATTATCAATAAATATATTAAACCTCTGAAAACCGGAATCCTCTGAAAACCGGACTTTTGGTCAAGTCCGGAAAGGGTCCGGTTTTCAGAGTTTTTACTGTAAACACAAACTTTTAACAAGTTCTTCATAATAGAAAAGCAAAAAGCACTGGGAAATACTTATAAGGCAGTAAAAAACCTTAATTCAACACCACCATTTAATTTTGTTCTAAATTCTATGGGAAATTTCAAAAGACTGGGGAATTTAGAGGACCAAACTTGGAAAAAAAAAGGCTAGTTTGCTTGGGGAAGCAGCCTATATTCAGCCTCTACAAAGAAGAATTTTTTGGCCCTGTATTGGATGCCTGAAGTAAACAAAAAGTAATTGTTTGAATTTTGAAAAAAGAATAATCCCCAAATAACAAACTATGTTAAGTTTAATTATTATTTTTGTACAATATCCATGTGTATTTAATGATGGAGATATTCTATGTTACAACCCTTTCAAGAATCTATCACTTATCATGAAAGAACATAATCTTATAATCATTTATAAATTAAAAAAAAAAAAACTGTTGCATTAGATATAGTTTTATACCCTTAAAAGCTGTTTCTTTTTGAGTGATACTTGCAAATTGTTTTCAAGCATTCAGTAACTTAGTCATAGCAGTGATATTGATTTCGTTAAATCAATATGATGCTGTACTGACACATTAATATTATGTGTAATTGGGTAAAATGTACATGAAAATTTTAAACAGAAGCTGTGTCAAAGTTGTTAAGATGTCTGAAGCTCAAGCCCAAAATATGGGTTTGAACCATATTCAAGTTACCTTAAATGATTTCTGTACAGGCAGTGATTTTTCTCACTTAATTGGGAAGAGGCCTTAGCCTCTTGATTTTGGGAAAAATTATCGCTAAAATTGCTGATTTGGGAAGTAAGAAAGCTGAGTTAAGTTCAGGTTTTTGGGAAAACTGCATGATTTTAAAGAAAATTTCAATTGGGAAGAGGCCTTTTTTCGGAGTCTGTTATATAACTAAGAAAATCACTGACAGGTTACCATTAGTTCCAGGATGTGGATTCAAGAGTGATTAATATAAAATGCAAGAAATTTTTCTTCACAGTCGAGATTAAATATTAAAAATCAGAGACATAGATTATGTTTTCTACATCTCTGGTAATATTGCAGTAAAAATGCACACTAAATCTCATTATCTATGACTATAATTTGTGAAAGTTAGATTGACTCCAAGCTATTTATATTTTTGTATTTTGAATTGGTCAATAATGTTTTAAGTTACTTGAAGACTTGTTTGATGAATATTACCTTACTTGATCTTTAATTATGATTTTACAGTGCCCTATTGTTACATACTGTGCCATACTGTTATCATACTGTGCTCCCATATTGTTCCATACTGTGCCAAACTCATCATACTGTGCTTTTCAATACTGTTATCATACTGTGTACCCATACTGTGCCAAACTCACCATACTGTGCTGTTACTGTGTTACTTGCTCATTTAGCTTGATTATTCACAGACAATAGCAGCTATGCTACTCACCGGGGCATGTGTGTAGGTAAAACACTTTTGTGCAATTAAATGTAAAACTTCAATGCCAACAACTGAAGACATTTGCCTGTAACTACACACATTATTCTAAGATCATTGCAGGAGGTCAATGTCCAAAACTCTATCAGGACTTTGACATAGTTATGGCCCTTTGTGAACATTCTTATTAATATTTTTTTTCATGCAACAGAAATATTCAAAACTGCTGTAGGTATTTTCTCTTGACACTTAATACAAATGTACATGTCTTTTTAATCATAAGAAGTGGTCATTTTCCAAGGCCCAAATTAGACATGGATTTCTTCTAAATTATGGCCTTATAATTATGAACTTGGTCAAAGTCTTTGTCTGTTTTACTTGAATTGAAACAAAACTGCACAGGACATTATATCACATTCAAGTAAATGTAAGGTCCTTTCTTTGAATGGCCTCATCTTGTCTTGAGTTATGGCACTAGGGAGGTGTTAAACAGTCATTATTTTTTCAGCATGATTATGGTTTCATGGGTTATTTTTTATCATATTTCAAGTAAATTTATACAGAACATTGACTATTACAGATTTTTGTTCCTTTCTCAATCAGTCAATATTTAGCTCTTCTCTGGACTGGAGTTAAGGGTCCTGCAGGACTGAAATATGTTTTCCTGTGTATACTATTGTAGGCTGTTAATTTTTTTTTTTATATCTAATGTGATTTTAATCAAACTTCTTTTCTTCATCATTTCTTTTCCCAAACCAGTCTGTTAGTTTTTTAAGTCATATTCCACAATGATTTTCATGAGTTGTGCCTTTACCAGGATAGTGAGATAGATCTTAATAAATATATGACCTTTATTTGTTTATATAATTGTTACCTTCAAATCTATATGCTTTTGACAAATTTGTTTTGTTAAATCATTCTTACCTTTTGTTCATAAAAAGGTTTCTTTTGCAATTTCAAAATGCTAATGCATTACCATAATTATCTCCCGCCGATGGAATCGGGAGGGGGATATAGTTTTGGCGTTGTCCTTCCGTCCGTCCGTCTGTCCGTCCGTCCGTCCATCCGTCCGTCCGTCCGAATTTCGTTTCCGGAGTAGTTCTCTGCAACTAATGGCTGGAATTCAACGAAACTTTATGGGAATGTTGATCAGCATGTGAAGTTGTGCACCTGGGTATTTTCGTCTGGATATTTTTAGTATTTTTAGAGTTATTGCCCTTGACTCAGTAAAATTTTGTCCGAATTTCGTTTCCGGAGTAGTTCTCTGCAACTAATGGCTGGAATTCAACGAAACTTTATGGGAATGTTGATCAGCATGTGAAGTTGTGCACCTGGGTATTTTCGTCTGGATATTTTTAGTATTTTTAGAGTTATTGCCCTTGACTCAGTAAAATTTTGTCCGAATTTCGTTTCCGGAGTAGTTCTCTGCAACTAATGGCTGGAATTCAACGAAACTTTATGGGAATGTTGATCAGCATGTGAAGTTATGCACCTGGGTATTTTCGTCTGGATATTTTTAGTATTTTTAGAGTTATTGCCCTTGACTTAGTAAAATTTTGTAAATTTCAACTTGTGTCGCATGTAACTCAAAAAGTAATTGACCTAGAGTCATGAAACTTTACAGGAATGTTGATCAGTATGTGTAGTTGTGCACCTGGGTATTTTCGTCTGGATATTTTTAGTATTTTTAGAGTTATTGCCCTTGACTCAGTAAAATTTTGTAATTTTCAACTTGTGTCGCATGTAACTCAAAAAGTATTTGACCTAGAGTCATGAAACTTTACAGGAATGTTGATCAGTATGTGTAGTTGTGCACCTGTGTATTTTCATCAGGATATTTTTAGTATTTTTAGAGTTATTGCCCTTGACTCAGTAAAATTTTGTCCGAATATCGTTTCCGGAGTAGTTCTCTGCAACTAATGGCTGGAATTCAACGAAACTTTATGGGAATGTTGATCAGCATGTGCAGTTGTGCACCTGGGTATTTTCGTCTGGATATTTTTAGTATTTTTAGAGTTATTGCCCTTGACTCAGTAAAATTTTGTAATTTTCAACTTGTGTTGCATGTAACTCAAAAAGTATTTTACCTAGAGTCATGAAACTTTACAGGAATGTTGATCAGTATGTGTAGTTGTGCACCTGGGTATTTTCGCCTGGATATTTTTAGTATTTTTAGAGTTATTGCCCTTGACTTAGTAAAATTTTGTAATTTTCAATCACAATCATCAGTCACACGGGGCCAGAAAAGGAGTTTCATAAATGCAAAATTAAAAAATCTTGTCTGACAGTACAAGGCCTAGAGCTTTGACAGTACAAGGCCTAGAGCTTTGATATTTGGTATATGATATAACATATAGGTCCTCTGCCAAAATTGTTCAATTTTTAGCCCTGGGGTCAAAATTGGCCCCACTCCAGGGGGTCATAGATTTTCCTTATATGTATATAGTGAAAACTTAAAAACTCTTCTTGTTTGAAGGTACAAGGCTTCAAGTTCAAAGAATTTTACAGTTTATGCCATGATTAATATACATTTGTATAAATAAAGCCTTATGTCTTCAGTTGTTGTGTTAATAATAACCAGTACTCGGCGGGGGATATAAATTCAACGAATTTGCTTGTTTAAACATGGTTTAACATTTATAGATTTATATAGTTTGTAAATCATCAGTCCATTGTTTTTTTTTAATTTAAATGCCCACACTACACTCTTATCAACAGAGTGGTGATCCATATTGGTTGAAATGCTGTTCAATTTCAGCCTGTAGATTATAATGTCCCCCTTGACCGACCAAATTGCATGTTTGATTGGCACATCTGTTACCTCAGATAAAAATAAAAACCCTGTTGTGGTCAATCTTCTACAGCTGGTAAAGCAGGAAAGTTACATTTTGAGTGTCACTTGAAACCATTCAAATAAACAAATAAAAGAAGGCTCCAGTACAATTTTTTTATTTTATTTACTACTGTGTATATATTTCATGAATGACAGATAGGTAGAGGAGTCGAAATGAATAAAACATTTTCCTAATATGCTTGCAATTTTCATTGATTGATATATTCTTTTGAAATATATATGGTGGGAAAATTTTGTTTCAAGTATTCCCATAAATGCATACACTTGATCTAAATATAGAATGATATTTAATAAAGAATGCACTGCTAGCAGATATTCAACAGGTTTGTCAATATAATAAATGTCACTATATTCCTAACAATGTATCTGAAGTGTTGTCATTTTGTTTTATTAGTTTGGTATAGAAGTAGTACAGGTTATTTGATACTTAAAAACTTCTACAATTTCAAAATAGAGGTCATATCTTTGAATGAATTCGAAATCCAGTCAGTTATGTGTTACTTTCAAAATATTTATAATGCTATTTGGCAGTGTTCATTGTTTCAAAAACTGATTGAGACTTTAGAATTTATCTAAATTTTTAATGGTAAGTCAGGTCCTTTATGTCAGACTCCACTTTTAAATATCCAATCAATTTACATCGTATGAATTGACCCTAAGACACGTCCTTGTAGCTTGTCTAAGTAGAAGAAGGGTCTTTGTTATTATTATTGTTGCTATGCAAGTATTTTTAATAAAGAAATCAAAATGAAAATTTGAAAGATTGCTTATCTTGGCAAGGAGCATAATTCTGAAATCTATATTTTTAGAGTTATGCCCCTTTTTAACTTAGAATTTTTGTCAAAATTGGTTATTGATAGCCGTTCATGTTGCCCTTAACAGACAAGTTTTATTGGTATGACTTACCAGATGCATTAGGATAAGCATGAATGTCCCCCTATTTTCATTAATATTCACTGTTGATCATACACTTTGTTAACCAGGTTTTCCGAAGGAAAAAACTGGTTATTAACCAGGTTTTCCGAAGGAAAAAACTGGTTATTAGATTGAGGTATGTCGGCGGGCGGGCGGGCGGATGGGCGGGCGTAAACAATTTCTTCTGTGCGCAACTCCTCCTACATTTCTCAACGGTTTTTGACCAAACTTTCACAGAAGCTTTGTCATCAAGTGCCCTGGCGCATATTGTCGGGGTTTTGCGATTAGATAATATTTGACCTAATTATGGCCCTTTGTTTTTTTTCCTTATATAGAATATATAGTGAACAATTTCTTCTGTGCGCAACTCCTCCTACATTTCTCAACGGATTTTGACCAAACTTTCTTAGAAGCTTTGTTATCAAGTGCCTGGCACATATTGTCGGGGTTTTGTGATTGGATAATATATGACCGAATTATGGCCCTTTGTATATTTTTTCCTTATACAGAATATATAGAGAACAATTTCTTCTGTGCTCAACTCCTCCTACATTTCACAACGGATTTTGACCAAACTTTCTTAGAAGCTTTGTTTTCAAGTGCCTGGCACATATTGTCGGGGTTTTGTGATTGGATAATATTTGACTGAATTATGGCCCTTTGTATATTTTTTCCTTATACAGAATATATAGTGAACAATTTCTACAGTGCGCAACTTCTCCTACATTTCTCAATGGATTTTGACCAAACTTTCACAGAAGCTTTGTCCTCAAGTGCCCTGGCGCTCACTAAATTCCCATGTTTCTTCCAAGACATCATTCAAGTATTTTTTTAAAATTGTGAACATACTTTTCTTGATATCGCACAAAACACCACACGCCAATATTGTTGACAAAAGAAAATGACAAGAGACGCAAAAATGCAAAAATTAAGCAAAAATAAAGTACTGTTTACCTTTCTAAAACATTTGGGGAAAAAAAGGCGAATAGACAACATAAAATTTCTCAATCATTTTTGTTTGAGGAATATTAAAAAAGCCATAATTCCTCCTAAAAGTTCAATTAAAAACAAATGCCCCTTCATGACAAAGCTTCTGTGAAATATTTTGCTGAAAACCTGGTTGCATCGCATTGCGATGTTCCTTGTTTAAATATAAATTCATGTATCCCTGTAAAATATACCAAAAGAATTATTTCATGTTTTTGTTTTTTTTTGTTTTTTTGGGCGTCCAAGGCCAAGTGGTTAAGGTCGTTGACTTCAAACCACTTGCCCCTCACCGCTGTGGGTTCGAATCCCGACAGGGACTTTGGATTCTTTCATGTGAGGAAGCTATCCAGCTAGCTTACGGAACGTAGGTGGTTCTACTCAGGTGCCTGTTCGTGCCTGAAAAAATGCACGGAGAGGCACCTGAGGTCTTCCTCAACCAGTAAAAGCTGGAATGTCGCCAAATGACCTATACTGTGTCGGTGTGACGTAAAACCCAAATCAAAGAAACAAATCATGTTGTTTTTTTTATCTCAGAAACAACATAGTGTGTGATCATACTCTCTGTTATCTATAATTATATTTCTTTTTCAGGATATGGTGTGTAAAGAAAGTTTTACATTGGTACTTTATAAAAAGAATTGCTAAAAATGGTAAGAAAAGTTTTATATTTATTGAAATCATTTCTACCTGAACAGAAAAAGCTTATTCAGTTTTCCATTTATTATTCTCCAAATAACGGAATTTACTTTACCTAAAGTTTAATTCTTTACACAAATGAAGAAGATAATTGTTTGAAGATGTGCAGCTTTAAACATTATAATTTATAGATTATCTTACATACTGTTATACCAAACAACACAGAGACATCCTTAAACAAGGAGACTAAAACAAGATCTTTTTTTGATTGTTTGGAAAACTTATGTATTCTTTTTAATGAAAATAAAGCAACTCTATTTCCAGATCATGTTTTGTATTTTTGTAGATCTCGCTTTGGAAGAGCTCAGGGAAAAGAAGAAGCAAATAGTAAGTAAATGATAAATTTTTGTGTTATGTAATTAGGGTTATCCAGCATTTCAGATGCAGTTAAGTTGATTCTACATAGATTTCCAGGTATCCCAGTTAAATGTTAAAAACCGAATCTTGTATTGAATAGGTTGATAGAAATAATTTAAATCCTGATCATTTTAGTGTGGAGATATTTTGTTATGGTTAAGAGGTGTCAACATTAAGGGTTTAGGGATGGATAATCAGGGGAAATTCACCTCTTATGTAAATTTATAACATTAATTATTATTACATAAAATGTATTGGCACCATTTCTCTTACTGAAGTGACTGGAAAGTACATTTGAAATATCAAACAAATACATTTAAAAGAATTTGAAATATTCAATGTTTTCACTTGTTTAAAGGTCAGAAATTCTGTACATTTCTGATTTTCCTGTAATTTACATACTATATTTATTTTGATTTGTAAATATGATTTAAAGGTCAGCTTATTTTTATTGAAAGTTGATGTGTAAATATTTTGGCAAAAATAAAATAACAGTACAAAACGTATCTGTAAGGGGAGGTAATGTCTTGGTCAAGTTCGATGTATAGTATCTACATAGTTGTCTACCTGCTTTGGAGACTTGCCTTGTTATCAACCTTATCATATATCTTATCATATACTTCCTTTAAATCTGTTGAATGATTATCAGTGTAAGCAGATTTTCTAAGATCTTTCAGATCAGTATAAATGCTAGATCAGTTTGAATAATGATAAGTTATCTAATTAATATTTATCAAAAAGGATTAGAATTAAGGGGTTTTTAGGCTTAAGTAAACTTTTCCCTTTTTGATTTTGTTTTTCCCTTTAAAAATTCATTTAATTTTAAAGGGGGAGATTATGAAAAAAATGTTTTTTGCCCAGAAATAAATTAGAATAGTAATATATTGGGTTCTTTTGGGGCCCCCTTTTTAGTCATTTGAAATAAAAATTTAAAATTTTCCAATTTGTAGGGAAAGAAGTCTCATTATTCCTCATTTTTAATTATAAATTTGTATTTTTATTTCAACCCCGTTTGGTGTCACATTTAAAAGGTTCCATAAAACCCGCTTTTTTTAACACTTCTTTCGGCATTTTTACTTAATTTAAAAATTTTAAAAATTTTTTAAATTTTAAAAAATATTATTTTTCTAATTAAGTAGATGTTTAAAAGGGTTGCGGATGGTTATTTGAAAATTTCCAATATTGTCCAAGAACAGGTTTTAAATCAACCGGGGCTTGAAACATTTTAAATTTTTTGGGGTCCTTTGGGGTTTTTTTTTTTTCCTTTTCCCAAAGTTTTTAAGGGTTTAAACCCTTTACTTTATTTTCATTTGTTCCTCTCTTATTATGGGGATTTTTTTAATTGTTTAATGTGCAATGTCTTTTCCGGAAATTAATTAAAGGGTTTTGAGGGTTTTTTACTCCAAATTGATTAAATAGTAAATTAATTGCACCTTGGGTTTCCTTTTTTCCCATTAACTGAAATGCCATAAAAATGCCCTTAGACAAAATGGTATGATTTAAAACCAAACAATATTAATGTATGATTACCTCATTTATGTCTAGTTGGAAGATGTGATGGAGACAGAGACATACAAGAAAGCAAGGGAAATCTTGGAAAAGTTTGATCCTGCCAGGTTTAAAGAATTAGAGGTAAGTCGCATGACTGCTAGGTTAAAAGACCTAGATTTAGGTCTCATGACTGCCAGGTTTAAAGAACTAGATTTAGGTTTCATGACTGCCAGGTTTAAAGAACTAGGTTTAGGTTTCATGACTGCCAGGTTTAAAGAACTAGATTTAGATTTCATGACTGCCAGGTTTAAAGAACTAGATTTAGGTTTCATGACTGCCAGGTTTAAAGAACTAGATTTAAGTTTCATGACTGCCAGATATAAAGAACTAGATTTAGGTCTCATGACTGCCAGGTTTAAAGAACTAGATTTAGGTTTCATGACTGCCAGGTTTAAAGAACTAGATTTAGGTTTCATGACTGCCAGGTTTAAAGAACTAGATTTAGGTTTCATGACTGCCAGGCTTAAAGAACTAGATTTAGGTTTTCTAGACTGCCAGGCTTAAAGAACTAGATTTAGGTTTCATGACTGCCAGGTTTAAAGAACTAGATTTAGGTTTCATGACTGCCAGGTTTAAAGAACTAGATTTAGGTTTCATGACTGCCAGGTTTAAAAAACTAGATTTAGGTTTCATGACTGCCAGATATAAAGAATAAGAGGTAGATCTCATGACTGCCAAGTTTATACAGCTGGAGATATGTCTCATAAGAATTTGATGTAAGTCTCATGGATACCAGGTTTAAGTATTAGAAGTAGGTCTCATGACTGCCAGGTTTAAAAATTAGAAGTAGGTCTCATGACTGCCAGGTTTAAAAATTAGAAGTAGGTCTCATGACTGCCAGATTTAAAAATTAGAAGTAGGTCTCATGACTGCCAGATTTAAAAATTAGAAGTAGGTCTCATGACTGCCAGGTTTAAAAATTAGAAGTAGGTCTCATGACTGCCAGGTTTAAAAATTAGAAAGTAGGTCTCATGACTGCCAGGTTTAAAAATTAGAAGTAGGTCTCATGACTGCCAGGTTTAAAAATTAGAAGTAGGTCTCATGACTGCCAGGTTTATAAATTAGAAGTAGGTCTCATGACTGCCAGATTTAATTAGAAGTAGGTCTCATGACTGCCAGATTTAAAAATTAGAAGTAGGTCTCATGACTGCCAGGTTTAAAAAATTAGAAGTAGGTCTCATGACTGCCAGGTTTAAAAATTAGAAGTAGGTCTCATGACTGCCAGATTTAAAAATTAGAAGTAGGTCTCATGACTGCCAGGTTTAAAAATTAGAAGTAGGTCTCATGACTGCCAGGTTTAAAAATTAGAAGTAGGTCTCATGACTGCCAGGTTTAAAAATTAGAAGTAGGTCTCATGACTGCCAGGTTTAAAAATTAGAAGTAGGTCTCATGACTGCCAGGTTTAAAAATTAGAAGTAGGTCTCATGACTGCCAGGTTTATAAATTAGAAGTAGGTCTCATGACTGCCAGATTTAATTAGAAGTAGGTCTCATGACTGCCCAGATTTAAAAATTAGAAGTAGGTCTCATGACTGCCAGGTTTAAAAATTAGAAGTAGGTCTCATGACTGCCAGGTTTAAAAATTAGAAGTAGGTCTCATGACTGCCAGGTTTAAAAAGTCAGCAAGGTCTTTACTGACAGTATAATCTGAGATGATTCTCATAACAAAACTGTGGTAAATCTCATAACTGTCTGGTTTAAAGAATCTGTAGGTGTCATGATTACCAGGACAGTTTTGTCAGGTTTAAAGAATTACTTAATGTTATAATTGCTGCTTATCTCATATTAAATTATTGTCTGTAGAAAGCCACTATAGCTAGTTTGACTTGCTCTTTGAGCTGCACAAATTTGTGACTTTATATTTACATCAGTATGATCACTGATAACTGTTACTTTTGTAAAAATGAAAAAGTTTGAGCCTTTATGGCATTTTTGACTCAACCGAATTATAAGTTTAGACGACAACTTTCAAACTGAATTTTATGTTTTGTTTTTATATAGGCTCCAAAAGAAACACCAGCAAAGCCTACACCTGGTACAGGTTGGTAAAAAAGCTTTGTCATCTTAATTAAGTACAACAAACTGTTTGATGACATCTCATAATTTATTTTAGGAAAACATTTCTTAATATAATGAGACTACTTTATAAAGGAAATATTTGAAAAGCTGTTTTAATCAGCATTTAGTAGTATAGTAATTATGTTGGAAATATGTGTGATATATTTAACTTTATAACACAAGATATAAATCTGTTTTCTACAGAGTTAAGGCAAAGACAATTTGCTCAGCGTACATCACCAGGTTCTCAGCCTAGACCAGGTGTAACACCTGGTTACCCAGGTATGACACCTATGAGGCCACAGCAAGGACCGGGGTCAAATATCAGGCCTGGAATGACACCATATGGTCCAAGAGGAAGTGCTCAAGGCATCCAGCCAAGAAATTTGATGAATTCTCCCCAGATAAATGGTAGTGAATATTTGAATGTCTTTATTTTTAAATACATCATGCTTTACTTATTTTTAAAACCACACTATGCATACTTTGTTTGTGATGAGTTCTTTATGACTGATTTTATGTAACTATCTAATGACAAGGACACAGGAAAGGTCATGATTTATGCAGCCATATTTTTGAAGGAAGGGCCCTGTTGCCACTCTGTACAATATATTTTTGTTGAAGTTTGTTATGAAGTGCAACTTTGGCATTCAGAACCAATTTACATTAGATACTTCTCTTTGTGTAAGAATTCAAATGTGATCTGCTACTTTTCTTTTCATAGGGTAAACATGACTCTTGCCATTGTCATGTCATGCTCGAGATATCTTTTTACTTGTTTTTCAGGTGGAACCTCACAAGGTCCACCCCTACCGCGACCAGTGTTACCACGGGAGAGAGGGACCATGGACAGGTTATTGGAATACCTGGTGGGTGATGGCCCACAGAATAGATATGCTTTAATATGTGTCAACTGCTCCTCTCATAATGGTATGGCAATGAAGGAGGAATTTGAGTACATAAGTAAGTATATTAAGTCTATTTATTTAAGATCAGACACATGATCTGGATGTAATATTGTCCCTTACATAGCATTTAGCAATTGTGTGTGTTTAATTTTACTTACTGTTAAACCATTACTTGATCTAGGATGAGATTGTCTCACATATGTACTTTACACCTGGTACTTTATAGGAGAATTGCTGCAAAATTAAAATAACAGTTTTACAAAAAAAACACCCCCAAAAAAACAATATTTCTAAACCCATGATTTCAGAATTTAAATATTGATGAATACAGGCTGTGAAACACTGATTATGTCTTCTGTTTAATCTGTAAAGAATCAAACTACCGTTACAAAATGATAATAGACACAAACAGGCGAATTTATTAACAAATTGATACAAGTTAGACACAATTTTGGGGTCTATTCATCAATCTGAAACAAATTTTCTTTTGTTCAGGTCATCATATTTACTTGTAAATGCCATTGATTGTAGCTATTCTTTCTTTATTGAATTCATTTAATTGATTTTATGACAAAATATACCTTTAAGTATAGAATTTGTCTGTAAAATTCATTTGAAATATCATGTAAAAGTAAAATGTATGTTTGAAGAAAGAAAAATAAAGTAAATATAAGGTTGAAGTTCTTAACCCTGTATGAAGCTATAATATAGCATAAACATAAAATTATAGTGAACAACATAGTAAGTGTAATTTAGCAAAAGTTTAAAAAATTTCCACTTCAGGCTTTGTATTATCCCAGACTTTGATTGAAACTTATAAAACTAGGAATTATTATATAAATTTTCACATCAATTTTCAGCGTTTCGCTGCTGTTACTGCTACAGTGTGAACCCAGCCAAGAAGAAGAGACCATATGCCCCTAGAATAGAACCACCAACACCAGCTCCAAAGGTCCAAGCCACATCTAGCAAAGGTATAGTACCAAATGACATTTAGTTTAAGTCATGTTGCATTCATTTTCAGCTTGACTGTTTCGAGCAAAAAGTCAAGCTATTTTGATGACTGCATTGTCGTTGTTGTCATACAAAACATTTTATGTGGACCATTATTCAATTTGAACTATCAAAATAGTTTCCTGTTAAATCTGAAAGTAATCAATGTCAATCAAATTGTAATCATGATTACTGACTGAATTTTAGCTGTAATTGATTAATTACAATTGAATTAATCAATTTTGGGCAAGGTAATCAATTACATGATGATTACAGTGTAATCATGTAATCGATTAAAAATCAATGATTACAATTAATGATAACCCCAGGTCTGGTCGGCGTCGGCGTAACCACTTATGTTAAAGTTTTTGTAATAGTTCAAATATTTTCAAAGTTCACTGACATATGGCTTTGAAACTTTGCACACTTGTTTACCATCATGACCCCAACCTGTAGACAGGAGGAGGTAACTCTATCAAGCATTTTGACAGAATTATGCCCCTTTTTCGACTTAGAATTTACGTTAAAGTTTTTGTAATAGTTCAAATATTTTCAAAGTCCATTGACATATGGCTTTGAAACTTTGCACACTTGTTTACCATCATGACCCCAACCTGTAGACAGGAGGAGGTAACTCTATCAAGCATTTTGACAGAATTATGCCCCTTTTTCGACTTAGAATTTACGTTAAAGTTTTTGTAATAGTTCAAATATTTTCAAAGTCCATTGACATATGGCTTTGAAACTTTGCACACTTGTTCACCATCATGACCCCAACCTGTAAACAGGAGGAGGTAACTCTATCAAGCATTTTGACAGAATTATGCCCCTTTTTCGACTTAGAATTTACGTTAAAGTTTTTGTAATAGTTCAAATATTTTCAAAGTCCATTGACATATGGCTTTGAAACTTTGCACACTTGTTCACCATCATGACCCCAACCTGTAAACAGGAGGAGGTAACTCTATCAAGCATTTTGACAGAATTATGCCCCTTTTTCGACTTAGAATTTACGTTAAAGTTTTTGTAATAGTTCAAATATTTTCAAAGTCCATTGACATAATTATGGCTTTGAAACTTTGCACACTTGTTCACCATCATGACCCCAACCTTTAAACAGGAGGAGGTAACTCTATCAAGCATTTTTTTTTACTATCAAGCACTAAGAATAGTTGAGCGTTGCTGTCCTACCGACAGCTCTTGTTTACTTTAAAATGTTTTGTCGAAGTTGGTTATTGACCTTGCCCTTAACAGATCAGTGTTAATGGTGTATTCAGTGCTCTGGTTTGTAATTATAGGCATAGAAATGAATTTGACTATCTTGGGGGGAGGGCTTTGGTTAACCATTGTGATGATGTGAACTTAAGCTGTTGGTTTATGATCCTTGAATTGTGTTTGAACATTTCCATGTGACTGCAAATTCGCTTTATGTCACTAATTTTCATGTTTTGAAAGATTCATATTCTATTTTAAAAGAGATATTTTTAAGCACTTTATGTATGTATGAGAGTCAGAAATTCCAGCTTGCTATTACACAAAAACTGTATTACAAGAGAAATATTTTTGATTCTCGATAGTTATTATTTAGATGTTGTAAATATTTAGATGTTGCACTTATTCTCTTTGAACATTGTACTTTGTTCTCTTTGAAAGTTTAACATTTATGAAAATGCAAGTTACCTCCCTTTGTCTAT
>NW_026862161.1:0-147200 GCF_026571515.1 Ruditapes philippinarum | reverse complement strand
GAAAAATATGATCAATGTCACATGGAATATCAAACCTTGCTTAATAAATGTACCTAAAACCCTTACCTAAGATTGAGACAGCCGGAGGGGTAAATTCATAAAGAACATAGGGCAGGATCATACTTCCCTTTCCAATCTCTAGAGGTGAAATACCCAACTTGGTGCCATTCCAATCTGTGTAGTACGAAGATAAAGACTCATTTTCACAAAAAAAAATTCTTGGACAGAATCACAATTCTAAGCTAAAACAAAACTATATTAAATATATATAATATTATATAAAGGCTATCTATATCAAAACTGTGATAATTTGAACTTAAATATTTGTCAATGACCACACCAAAACAAATGTCTTGGATAAACTAGTAAGTGAAGTCACAGGCAGTTCATATTTTGGTCTTATAACAGACAATAGATGCAGAGCAAGACTTAGTGTTCCTGTGTCTGTACCAATATAAATCACTTCTGTGCAAGCAACTTCTAACTTGTCTAAGTACTACTTTATTCAGATCAAGAGGATGAATAGATATAGAAAACTAATCTTCGAACATATTTTTAAAGTAAGATATAGGCCATGAAAAGGATCTAACTGAGCAAAAAAATGTGGTCTCATAATCAGTAAAGCAGTCTTTCTGGTTTCTGGTGTTTTTTTTTTTTGTTTTATGTTGCACCAACACATTATACAGGTAGGTCATTTGGGGACTTTTCAGCTTTAAAGGTAGATGAGGACTTTGTATTCTTTATATTATTTCAGGCATAAATGGGCACCTGAGTAGAACAACCAACATTCCGTTAGCTAGCTGGATAGCTTTTTGTAGAATCAGTCCTTAGGTATATAGTTGAAAAAAAGTATTTTTGAAAATATGTTTTTTAAGACTTACCTGCAGATTTCCCTGCTGCCCCTATTAGGACTGAAGGTATGACAAGAATCAATGCTGAACAACCACCGGCAATTGATAAAACCTGTGCTTGTTGACTAGTCTTCACAGATAATACACGCTGAAAGTACGCCTGCCACGGTATTGTCCCAAATGTCTGCAATGTAAATATGTTTATTTATTTCTTGACAAAAAATTGCTACCATGACTTTAACTTGCTTTTGTTCATAATAAACTCAAATATTTTTATTTTTTGGTTGAGTTTAACATCACACCAACACAGTAAAGGTCTTATGACCTCAGGTGTCCCTCTGAGCAATATTTCAGGCATGAACGGGCACCTGAGTAGAACCAAAGATGTTTAGTAACCTAGCTGGATAGCTTCCTCACATGAAAGAATTCAAAGTCCCTGGACAGATTTGAACCCAACGCAGTGAGGGGCAATTGATGTAAATTTTTACCACTCGGCCATGAACGCCCCAACTCACATATTGATGGTTTAACCTTTTACCCCATGAGCATATTGCGAAAAATGGCCATTTTCACTGAAAAGCCTCCTGTTACAAGTTCAAACTGCTATGAAAGTATGAAAAATGCTTCAATACTTATGAAACTTGGCACAAATACTGACTATACCATAGCCTCTGTAACAGCGTGCTCAATGGTAAATTTCCTGTTACCATGGCAATGGGGGGACGTCTCAAAATTGCCAAAAATCACTATTTTGCATTGTTTTTTTTCCATCAAAACTGATTTCAAAGTTTTGCAACTTCTCAATGAATTGAGATAGAGTAAAAGGCTTTTCAGTGTCGGTTACTAGCTACACTAAGATCGACCTGAGGCCATTTTTAGCCTGTCACATGTCCAAAATTTTCTTGGAGAGATTTGTATGGGGGACGGCGCCGAAAAAGTGGTCACTTTTTTTAACAACATTTCTCAAACGAAAAACAGTGTTTGGGGCCTAAATAGGGCATTTTTTTCACTGTTTGAGGCCTCAAAAAGGGGGGGGGGGGGCAAAAAGCCGTCAAAACACGCTTATATAAGGGAAAAGGTTAAGTCACACCAACCTATATTACAAGTATCGACCTTTGGCCCGACAGCAAGTTGACAAAGGGGCATAACTTAAAATATTAAATCAACAGATCTACTTGGCATTATGGGAAATGGTAAGTGAAAATGACAAGTGGACAAATACCAATTACTTTTACATATGCTCCCCTAAAAAATAATTTTGGGAAACATTTATTTTTTTATCCAAACTTAATATGTCTTTTTAACCTTTAACCGGCAGGAACCTTTAAGTGATCAGCCTTTGTCATTTTAGTATGGTGCCAGGCGAGCCTGCACTGTTATACATGTATTATGACCAGGATCTGTACTGTTAATAGCTCAAATATCTTACTCTGATATCAAAATTTCTTTAACTTTAAATTAACTATCTCTTTAACTTTATATAAACTGCTCTAATTCCAAAACTGGGCAAACCAATTATGCAAATTCAGCAGGTTAAGGGTTAATAACAATATTCATTTATATTATTTGTTATAAAGATTTTGGACAGATTATATGGCTTTATATAAACGGTTTGAGGAAATATAACCAAAATCCCTAGGCAAAGGTATGGCAAACCGTTTATGTGCGGCCATATCACCTGTCAGAAATATCTGTAATGAATTTATAATACAGCAAACATCTTTCTTTAGAGAAAAAAGTGAGATTTCTTTATAAATTGACAGAAGCCGTGTATATGAACTTATATTTAACATCACGATTATCCAGTGAAAACTGATGTTACAAACTTGTAATATTATAAATAGGTAACTAAGATCTATTTGTATCAGCCGCACATACATGTAATTCCCATTTACACAGCTTGACTAAATATCATAACTTTAATACCATATGATCTGATGTAAGAGTGTTACTCTTAACATAAGTAACATTATTACAAAATCAATTAGATTATTCACTAACCATGGCAATAAGTAGATCAACCCACTGTGCTGAAAGATTTTTGTTCAGTTCTCCAAGCCAGTTGGTTGAATCTGGTGAAATATTTCCAACACTTTTGTTGGTTAGCACAAATGGTACACTAAGCACCTGAAATATATATATCTTTATAAATGATAAAAAACAATAAAGTTTGAAACAAATCCATTCATTAATAATATCAAAGTTTTGCATATTTTACGAAAGATTCAATTTTACCAATGAGGTCAGTTAAATATTGCATTAAGATATAGTTTTTTTATCAACATACTCATGCCACTTTTTGTGACTCTGTAAAATGGGTATTGCAAGCCCGGCAGGGAACATATATTTTTGGATGTGACATCATATTGCATTATACAAACAACATAGATATCTTTAAGTGTTAGCATTACACCTTTAGGCATGTCAATAACAAAAAAATGATTATCACTGTAAAACATACATTTTTTAGGCATGTAAAAAATGAATTCAATCAATTCAAAGTATTACTGTATTGAATCTACCACTCATTTAAAAATATCTTTAATATACCCTTTCAATTACAAACAAAAAGCCAATTATAGAAAAAATTCAAGAAATTGACCTATACAAAACAAGGTCAGTTATGAGTCAAGGTCTAATACTTTACAATTTCAGCAAGTTAATTACTGTCGAATTTAATTTAGAAAGATAATTTGAGTAATTTTAGAAATGAAGTGTACTCAAGATAAAGTCTACAAACATCCAGATGACGAGACATGCAAACAACCTCAATCAATTATACCCCATTACAACTTGGTTGTATAAAGGTATAATAAGGGTATAAATAACCTTGACTTACCAGTCCAAATGTTATGAAAACAAGCTGTACAATGTCAGTATAGGCCACACTGATCATCTGCCCTACCATGGTATAGGCAACAGTCACACCAGCTGATGTAACTATAGCAACTGTAAGGTCAAGGTTAACTATAACACTCAAGCTGGTCCCTGTGAAAACACAACAATTCATATTATAAAACACAACTGGTCTAATTCACAAAACAACATGAAAATTGAATCTCTTCACATAAAATGCTTTAATTTTCCCTTTTGCAAAGTTTTGAATATAATTTTACACCATTCGGGTAATTTGTAACAAAAACTTATCTCACTTGGTGCTTAAACCCTAAGCCTGCAGGAAGCGAAAGTCATTACCCTCACCAACACAGAACCTAACCAGACTGCATATTACCTGTGCAGTCTGAGAAGGATCTACACTGTTTATAACTCATCTCTTATACTGAAATCCAGTAACATTCAAACACTGATCCAAATTGATGGGAAAATCTATTTAATGAATTCAGCAAGTTAGGGGACTCTACTGAGATTTTTTGACATGATTCTGATGGAAATATATTTTTTTCGAGATTTGTGTACCATTTGATGTAGGTTCTGAATCAAAAACATGCGCCATGGTCACCTTGGCCTTAACCCTTTTGACCTCAAAATCATGAAATGACTAATCTCCAATGATATTTTTTGGACTGTAAGTTCTGTAGTTTATTGGGTTGTACATGTTAAGCACCAGTGGACTTACCCCATCACTGTTTGCTCCCCTTTTTTAAGCAGGGGGAAATATTTGATTTTTTTTATGTTTCTAGGCTTTCGGATCACAATGGAGTTCCAGTCAAGGGATAGAATGTACAAGGTGAGGACAAGACAACCTACCTATGCTGAGAGAATAGAAGCTGTCCAGAAAAGATCGCCACACAATGATGCAAGGTATACTAACATCACTATTACATTGCCGAACCTCTCGTGGAACGGATCTAGCATTGTCATGTAGCATCTTTCTCTCATTGGCTTCGCATATACAAGACCACCTGAAAGACATTTATTGATACTAAAAGGTGCGTTCCTGTTTACTTCTTGTATCATTATTATCACCCTCATCCCATTTTTGCTGTTCTAATATTAGTGAAAGAGCATTTAAAGGTCAGACACAAGTTTCCTGTCAGGGAATGGCACCTGTTTTTACAAAACAATTTAACTAAAATGACAAGGCAATATGCACCAACGCATTTGATGCTTGAATATAAATATACAATAAAATGAACACTTTCCAACATTCACCAATCTAATAACCTAAGTTTTCTGTCGGATAACATAAGAAAATAGCCCCTATGTCATATGTCCTAATCCAGTGTTGATTTTCACGGAGACCTTTGCAGTTTTGTTACTTGTACAAACAACAGGTATTTATCACATAAACCGCGGCACGGGAGTGTAATAAAGCCATTTAATAAAAACGATATTTTACACTAGACGATATTACACTAGTGTAATAACACTTTGACGTCACGTCATTTGCGCTATAAACATAGCGTTAAAGCGCGGTAAATATAAGCGTTACACTATAGGCGCGTCAAAGAAAAATGACTCTTGTTTACAGTTTACCGTTCTTATTTTATATATGTGATAAATAGAATATTATATTCGTGTAGATTCAATACTAAATTTATTGAACTCCTTGAATAGAACAATATTATGCTCGCCAGAGGCTCACATAATATGATTTTATTCAACTCGTTCAATAAATTTAGTATTAAACCTACACTCATTTAATATCCTCTATGTATTGGTAAAGAATCTGACAATAATCATACTCCTTAGAAGTTCCCTTACTATCTGACTAGTCCAGTACATTTTGAAGAGTCTCACTAATTTTTCAAAAGGTATTTGACCAGTTGATAAAGACATTTATGTAAAGTAAGGACTGGTCTGACAAATCAATATCTCGACAGATGATATATTCAGGTTTGCTCTATTAAAATGTCTAGAAATGTCAAAAGTTCTCCAGTGGTTTAATTAACTGGCTTAAAGGTTAATGTCCATCAGTCAATGACTTGGACTCAGGAATTTAACCCTGACTTGCAAATCATGCTAATACTACAAGACCTTTTGTTTTATAACTGTTTTTCTTGTGTTTTTTTACTTTTAGGGGAATGGTTGCAGGGGCCATTGAAAGGAGAAAATTGCGTTGCAGAAGGGATAAAAGGAGAAAGTAAAGAACAGATAAAATAGTCCATGTTTTTGTCAAATTGTGAAATGATACCATGTTTTATGTCATTCTTGTCTCACCACTGTGATGAAATCGATCTCAAAGGATATTTAGAGGGGAATTGTTTTTCAGAAATAGGGGAAAATATATACTTATTGGGAGGGGAATGGGGCCAAATTTCGACTCCAAAAATGCAAAAACAAGCAATATAATAGGGATTATAAATATACAGGGTTAAACTTCTTTTGACTCAGGTTTTAAACGGACAACAAAAAGTTTGGAGTTTTTTTCTCTATGAGATATATAAAATAAATACAAACATCATGTGAAACTTTAGAAAACTGAGAATATGTTATTAAAACTCTCATCATTTATAAAACAAGATATAATCTGATTATAAAAATCTCACACAAAGTAAACATGTACATATAATCAAATTGTCTCCTATATCTTATAACCTATGAAAGTATATTGTTAACATAAATTAACGTTTGAAAAGAAAAAAAGACTTTGAAATATTATAATTTAATGTATTATAGTATATCTTAATAAAAATCACATATATTTACAATATCTAGTAAAGTGGTGTTTTTTTTATTCCATACATAAAAAAATAAATCTAATATAACTTTTTATATCTTTTTAGTCATGTTTAGTAATACTATCAATGGCTCAAAGCTTATCTATAAATCTACACAAAAGTATGATATAAAATATAATTTTCCGTGGGTTTTTTCTATATCACATATCTTAAGAAGTAATATAATATTTTGATCTAATCTCAACTTTTCTACATATAAAATAATGCTTTACAAAAATATCATGTAGCAGTCTTTTTCATTATTTGGGGAAAAGGAGACAGGTCACTCTTCTGGAGAATAGTCTTTAGAAAGTAAAACCAAAATAAATTTGTTCTTTAAACATCAAGATAGTACTGAAGATTCACTCTGAATAATGTATCTAATTTTCTATTTCATTTTATTTCTTTTATTTGAGGAGACAGTCATGAAATCTTCAAAATCCATACTTTTTGAAAAGGGGAATGGGGCCTATTTTCAGTACCTGAAAAGGCCTAAATATAGGATAAGATATACTTTTGAAATACAGGTGCATTCAAAATGATATCTTGGCTTAATGTTAATGTTGCCATTTTATTAGGGTCATGTCAAGGGATTGTCACTAAAGAGAAAACTACTTTGAACTGGTATGCTACAATCTTGAAACACCTGTAATCGGTATCTACATGTTATCTAGCTTGCAAGGTGGCAGAGTTTATTTTATACCTATTTATTTTATATTTAAAAGATCCTACATGTACATTATAATCATCATTTGTGTGAAAACTTCTCATAGCAGACTTGAATCACAGTCAAATTCATTTTTGGAATGTGTAATTTCAACTAAATACATGACAATGGAGGTCCAATTTAATGCAAGAACCTTGCAACTATACCTGTGAGAAGGCCTAGAAATATACCAAGAGGAGCCAATGTCCACACTAAACCATCTGTTGCTATGGATTCAGCTGTTCCATTAATGTATCCCCCTCCTACAGTAGTGGCTGAAATATTGAGAAATAACATACACAAATGTACATGTAGCTGAAAATACGTGTATTCAAAAGAAGACTGTTATTCTGCCTACTTTTTAATAAAATCAAATAAATATATCTGAAATATAATTCATTTTAATAGTGACATTACTTTAGAACACCTTTGTATTTTTTTCTGAAAAGCCAACCAGTGACCTGCTATAAAGATCATTTTATAGTGAACTTTAGCCTTTGAGTAAAAACAACATAATAAATTATGATTTATCAGCACTATATATATATTATATAATTATGAATTAGGATCTCCTATATTCAGTGATTTCGTTAAGAGGCAACTGTTGGCAAAAACGACTGTTTAAAATAAATTTTGGGCACTTCAAAGCTTAGAAAACACTCTTTTTGAAAACTTTCTTTGCATGCATTAATTTCATCAATACTCAAGTAACATATTACAAACATTATCCTAGTTGATAACATTTGTCAGAAACTTATATTTTTGTATATTACATGTTTATATACTGGAATACATTATAATCACCTGTCATTGTGAAAATTCCAACAAATGTGCTGATATTTCTGTCCGCCACAATGGATGACTCCATCTGACTGGTCCCCCCATTTTGTTTCTTTCTTCGAGCAGCAAGCACTCCAACGATGAAGATCACAAGATAAAACACAATCAGTACAACCAGTCCAGCTACATTAACTCCCATTACCTGAAATATAAATAATCTTATCTCAAACAGTGATTTTATAAGGGACAATTTGGGGCCGCTTTCCGCCCCATTCCTCTTATCCAGAAAGTATATATTTTCCCCTATTTCTAAAAAAAATTTCCTCCAAAAGTAAAACAAGGGGGCCACTTGCCCCAAAGCCCTCACCTGAGGACAGAAAGTTGTTTGTGTTAAAGCCGTGAAATCTAGTGTTTGTTACATTTCTAAACCTGTACACATGGTCCAAAACTCATAGCTGTATATTAAAGGACAAGAAAGTAGGTCACTTGGTCAAAATCTATGTCAGATGATATCAAAGTTCAACTGTGCATAGTCATGGTCCAAATTTCATAGCTGCATCAAAAGACAAGAAAGTGGGTCACTTGGTAGAAATCTAGGCCAGCCCATGTCAAAGTTCAATTTTACATCTGAAGCTGAGCACAAATTTCAAAGCAGTATATCAAATTAAATATACAGGTCCACCTGACAATGTTTCGTGTCAAATATTTAAGCTCTAGTTTTATCCGTTTCTGAAAACATATTTTTTAGTGTTTCTTTAATGTACAATGTATAATAAACAAGAGCTGTCTGTAGGACAGCACGCTCGACTATTCTAAGTGCTTGATAGTAAAAGAGCCTTTATATTGTTTAATTTTTTAAGTTCACAAAAGGGCTAATTTTTTTTTATAAATTCATGTTATAGGCCTAAGAGAGAGTCTTATTATACAGTATTGGCTTGACTATTCGGAAGGTAATGTCACAAGGGTGTTTTATTGAGTATAATAATACTAATTACCTATGAATAAATAAATTTGACAGAAAAGGTACAAAGGCTTGTTATTAAGATGTTTTATCAAGTAAATCACTGCTTTATTATTATGAATGCATAAAATTGTCCCGAAAAAGGCACAAACCCTTCAGTAGTTATTGAGATAACAACTTACAAGAAAAACTTAACCATGAATTTCTAAGTTGAAAAAGGGGAGAAAAATCAGCCTAAATGCAAGATAGAATTATGGATCTTTGTCAGTGACCTACAATTATGACCCTAAATGCACATGTGAAGTTTTTTATAAATATCTTTAATAGTTATTGAGATATGTAAAACTTGCATGTAAACATTAACCAAGAGACTAAGTAGAAAAGGGGATATGAATCAGCCTTAATGCAAGATAGAGTTATGGAACTTGGTCAGTGACATACAATTATGACCCTCCAATTATGACCCTAAGTGCATGTGTAAAGTTTCAAGTAAATATCTTTGAAGACCTTTAATCTTTAACCAAAATTTCTAAGTTTCAAAGGGGCGAATAATTCTGCAAATATTGCAGGCAGAGTTATGCAATTTTGCAAACTGATGTACATTGTTACTATAAAAAAGTATTTTAAATTTCAATTGAATATCTCGAGCAATAATTGAGATATTTGACTTTACAAAAAAACTTTAACCAAAATTTCTAAGTTCCAAAGGGGCATAATTCTATTAATATTGTAGGCAGAGTTATCCAACTTGTCAATCTGATGCACCTTGTTACTATAAATAAGTATTGTAAGTTTCAATTGAATATCTCAAGTAATAATTGAGATATTTGACTTTACAAAAAACTTTAACCAAAATTTCTAAGTTAAAAAGGGGCATAATTCTGTCAATATTGTAGGCAGAGTTATCCAACTTGTCAATCTGATGTACCTTGTTACTATAAATAAGTATTGTAAGTTTCAATTGAATATCTCAAGCATTGATTGAGATATTTGACTTTACAAAAAACTTTAACCAAAATTTCTAAGTTAAAAAGGGGCATAATTCTGTCAATATTGTAGGCAGAGTTATCCAACTTGTCAATCTGATGTGCCTTGTTACTATTAATAAGTATTGTAAGTTTCAATTGAATATCTCAAGTAATAATTGAGATATTTGACTTTACAAAAAACTTTAACCAACGCAGACGCCGGGGCGACTACAATAGCTCTCATATTCTTCGAATAGTCGAGCTAAAAATACTCTTGACCCAAAGGGGCAGGGCTTATTTTGACCATGTGCCGGTGCGAGATAGTGATACCGTTAGTTTTCATTTGATACCTATTTAAATAAAGTCTTCTGTTTTCCTGCGAGTTTCCGCTATATTTTGCGGACCAGCAAATTTTTCATGATTTTGTGAACAGTCATGTGATCAGGTGTGGAAAATGTAATTTTATGTGCAGAGCTTGGAACCAGGAAGAGAGGTATGACTGAATAGTTACATATATTTGTATATTAGAAGGATACAAACTTTGATTGACACTAGAAAGAAATGGCATAGGTCAGGGATAACATTGACACTAGAAAACTAGAAATGTGTCATCATGCCACGGATGCCCCCGCATGCAGCCAAAATTTCAGATGTTATAATATTTAGTTCCAAATTTGTTTGCACAAATTATTTTTTTCATTTGCAGTTCAAAGCCCTTAAAACTTTTCAATGTTAACACAAACCATTTTCATACAATGTTCAAAGCACTGAAATTATTTAGTCTTAACCTTTTGAAAATAGCATATTTCATATTTGTAGCCAAAATAATGGCTACATACATTTCCACAAAAGTATGAGTGCTGAAACTGAAGGTCAAAATTTTTCCAACATTCAAGAAAGATAAGTTTGTCCAAAATCATTGAACCACGACCAAATTCAAACTTTCCACAAAAGTATGAGTGCTGAAACTGAAAGTTCAAAATTTTTCCAACATTCAAGAAAGATAAGTTTGTCCAAAATCATTGAACCACGACCAAATTCAAACTTAAACTGCTTATTCCTAAGATGTATCTATATTATTTTCAAAGTGAAAGGGACATAACTCTGCCAAAAAATCATCGAACCATGACCAAATTCCAACTTGACCTACCCATTCCTTTGACATATCCTTATGTCAAATTTGAGTTGAATATGTAACACTGTTGGGTAGATAATGAACAGAAACTGTAAATTTCATATTATTTTCAAAGTAAAGGGGGCATTACTCTGCCAAAAATCATTGAACCATGACCATATTCGAACTTGGCCTGGGCATTCCAAAAACGTATCCATATGTTTAATTTGAGTTGAATGTGTTGTACTGTTGGGGAGATAATAAATAGAAACTGAAAATTTCATATTATTTTCAAAGTGAAAAGGGCATAACTCTGCCAAAAATCATTGAACCACGACCAAATTTGAACTTGACCTGCGCATTCCTTTGATGTATCCATATGTCAAGTTTGAGTTGAATGTGTTGTATCGTTGGGGAGATAATGAATGGAAACTGAAAATTTCATATTATTTTCAAAGTGAAAGGGGCATAACTCTGCCAAAAATCATCGAACCATGACCACATTCGAACTTGACCTGTATTTTCTCAAGACATATCCATATGTCAAATTTGAGTTGAATGTGTTGTACCTTTGGGGAGATAATGAACGGAAACTGAAAATTTCATATTATTTTCAAAGTAAAAGGGGCATAACTCTGCCAAAAATCATCGAACCATGACCAAATTCGAACTTGACCTGTATTTTCTCATGACATATACATATGTCAAGTTTGAGTTGAATGTGTTGTATTGTTGGGGAGATAATGAACGGAAACTGAAAATTTCATATTATTTTAAAGTAAAAGGGGCATAACTCTGCCAAAAATCATCGAACCATGACCAAATTCGAACTTGACCTGTTTTTCTCATGACATATCCATATGTCAAATTTGAGTTGAATGTGTGCAACCGTTACTTAGATAATGAACGGAAACTGATGATGACGGAATGACAGAATGACGGAATGACGGAAGGACGGAATGACGGAAGGACGGAACAGGGTAACACTATATGCCCCAGCCATTACATGGCGGGGGCATAAAAATGCAATAGGATAACATAAATGTTGAAATTTATGTTGGTCACTCAGCTATGATTACATTTCAAATCTTGGTTACTTCAAGAAATAGAAGTGTGGGTAAAAATAATTACTTCTTGAATACATAAAGAAATTCTGTTTGAGCTTATTTATGTGTTAATTAGATGACTTGTAGTAGCTGCAAAACAATGGTTGATTTTTCAATGTTCAGCTACGGGGGTCTTCAATAAAAGTATCTGTGTAATTTTGTGAAAACTAATTCTTATATTTGTTTAACAATTACATTAAATGCCATTTGAAAATGATCTGTAAAAAACCTTATTCATGAATCTGTGCCAACAAATTGAAAAAATATTTTCGTTTACTTATTCAAATACATTCATAAACAAGAGCCGGTTGAACCAGGTGATGCTCCCCGAATAGGTTTTGGACACAGGAAGGTATACCTCTTGTAGTGTCAGAGATATGTCACAGACAAAGTTCAAAGTGTAAAAACAACCAAAATGTTGTGCACATCGTCTAAATATGGTGATCATTTCTGTGAAATAGTTGTAAAATCTGATTTCAAATAACAAAGTTATGGGCTGAACACAATTTTGCTGCAAGGTCATGCTGTGACCTTGACCTTCAAGGTATCGACCAAAATGTTGCATGTGACACGTCGATTCAATATGATGATCATCTCTGTGAAATAGTAGTTAAATCCGACTTCAAGTAACGAAGTTATGGGCTGAACACGATTTTGCTGCAAGGTCATGCTGTACTTGACCTTCAAGGTAGCCACCCAAATGTTGTGCGCTACACATTGTCTCAATATCTTTATCATAATGGTGAAATAGTTTTAAAATCCAACCTCAAATAATAAAGTTATGGGCCGGACACCATTTTGCTGCAAAGTCATGCTGTGACCTTGACTTTCAACGTAGCGACCCAAATGTTACGCGTGACACGGCGTCTCAATATGGTTATCATTTCTGTGAAATAGTTTTAAAATCCATCTTCAAATAATGAAGTTATGGGCGGACACGATTTTGCTGCAAGGTCATGCTGTGACCTTGACCTTCAAGGTAGCGACCCAAATATTGCGCGCGACATGTCGTCTTGATATTGTGATCATTTCTGTGAAATAGTTTTAAAAATCCGACTTCAAATAACAAAGTTATAGGCCGGACACGAATTCGGGACATACATAAGGCAACCCGGCGACTACATGCTCCCCGGTAATTTTTCAAAGAGCATAAAAACTAGAAATATGACCATAGGACATGTGTGCCCCCCACACGCCACGGTTCTGTCAATCTTATGACACTAGGTCAAATATTTTTTAGACTACATGTGCCACAAGTTGAAAACTAAAAATCTTTTACTTAGTAAAGGGCAAGAACTTTACAAATACTAAATAAATCCACAAGCAAATCCCAAGGTACATAAGTACACATGCTGACCAACATTCTTGTAAACTTTCAGGCTTACTGTTGAAGTCAAATACTTTTTGAGCTATGCATGAACAAGTTGAAAATTGCAAATTTATACTAGTGTAAGGTCAAGGGCAATAACTCTTACAAAACTGAAAAAGAATCCACAAAGTCCCAGGTGTATAGCTTCACAGTGATGCTGATCATTATTCCTGTAAAGTTGGTTGATTCTAACTCAAGCCCTCAAGGAACCTATAACACAACATCATAAAACGGTTTTTACTATGTCAAGGGCAGTAACTCTAAAAATACTTAATTAATTCACATACAAATACCCAGGTGCACAGCTACACATGTTGATCAACATCCATGTAAAGTTTCATGACTCTATGTCAAATCCTTTTCGACTAAAATGGGACACAAGTTGAAAATTGAATTTTTTTTACTAAGTTAAGAGCAATAACTCTAAAAATACTATATAAATTCACATGAAAATACCCAGGTGCACAACTATACATGCTGATCAACATTCCTGTTAAGTTTCATGACTCTAGGTCAAATACTTTTTGAGTAACATGCGACAAGAGAACGGACGGAAGGACGAATGGATGGACAGACAAGGGTAAATCTAAATGCTAATAATTATTGTTCATCTTCATTTGGAAGACTGTGTTATGATCAATGCTTAGTAATTGGATTTTGAGATATTTATGGACAGTATGTAATTTTATGGACAGTCTTTTAATTTAAAACTTTTCAATCCATTAATAAACAAACTGCAGATCATTCAAAATACAGCTGCCAGCATCATATCCAGGACTTCGAGGTACGACCATAATTATCACACCTGCTCTTACAGAACTACATTGGCTTCCAGTGCAATGCAAGATTCTGTTTAAAATTCTTATGCATACTCACAAAGCTTTGAATGGTCAATCACCAAAATAAATAAAAGAAATGTTATGTGTTTAAAAATCAAGAAGAAATCTGCGATCTCAGAACAAAGCAAAATCACTAGCGATACCAAAAAGTACAACAGTTACTGTAACTTACAGAATCCGACTATTTGAATATGTAGCTCTAAAACTATGAAACAATCTACCCTCCGGCCGAGCGACTCAAGTTAATTAAGTTCTTTCAAATATGAATTTAAAACACACTATTTCAAACAGGCTTATGAATACTGTAGCTTTTTATTAGTAATAATCAGAGACCTTTTTCATATCTTTCAAAAATGATTTATAAAAAGTTAGAAGCACATGAGAACTGTTTTCTTAACTGTCTGCTCAGATTATCAGGTAAAGGTCAATCTCGTAATAATTTGGTCAAACATTTTGACAAAATGGCGGCCAAGTGCTGATTTTTTTATCTGAAACTATTAGGCAGTTGATATGTTCGTAATCATTTTTTTTTATATGTTGATACTCAGCTTATCAACATATTATACATAGTTTTATTGAGATATATGATTCACTTTGTTACATGACATGCTCGCTGAATTAATACGAATGTCAGATTCCTAGCATATTTATTGGTGGGATTTCCCTATGGGTCTGTGTTCATGTCTGCAACATTCATGTCATCTCCCACCAAATAAACGGGTATGCTGAAAAAATTAAGCGCTTACCATACAGTTACATTTAATCATAAATTAATCATATACATTTTCTGCTATTTTCATACTTAATGTCTATAGATTATTTAAAAGATAAAAAAATCTATAAAAATAGGAAGTGGCTAGCCGTACGGGCCTGTACGGCTAGCCAAAAGTTTAGTCGTATAAATATGACGTCGCTTTGAGATATTTTTGCTTCTGGGCAAAGCAATGTCATATCGAAATTGCTTTAAAAACCCGTAGCATGTTCCGCCAGAAAATCGGGCGGAACGAAAAACAATGAAGACAGCGTGTATTTACATAATTTTTGATCTATTTATGAACAAAACTAAAAAATAAATACCTTTTGTCAAAATAATTAAACTGTCACATCCGAAAAATCATGATTAAATCCTCTCATGTATTTCGATTCTTTTTACAGTTGATAAACAAATGGTGGCCATAAAGTGCGCGAAATCTGATTGGCTAATTCAAATGCAAGCGTTTAACTGAGTCAGAACAATCTAACGGAAAATTTTTAAACGAAATAATTGCCCATGCACCGTCAGTGTGTTCGAATATATTTTGCCGTTCAAAAATTTGGAATTAATCTGTAAAGCACCTTGATTAACCAGTATGGCTGATAGACAAAAATAGATTGATGTTTATATTTTATTTTAAATTGATAAGTACATTGTTTAAGAGTTTTTGTGTATTATTGAGCATGGAATTGAAAGAAAAGAAGATAAGCTTTTGAATAAAGCTTGAAAGGCAAGACAATAGACATTTTTTGAATTTTTTATGATGCTATGCGTTTTTGAGCAATAACTATTAGACGTCAGGCTTGACCGACAGAAACTATAACAAGCCTGTAACGTCTAATATATTGGACTAGCCAAAAGTTCTAGCTGTATGTGAGTCACATACCGTCACCTTGGCGCAAAAAGTACTGTAACTGACATTTTTGAAATTTTACAGGAGACACAAAAAACTGATTTGTTCATTTTGAGCAAACCCTTTTAATTCCAGACAATAATGTTAAAATATCATTAATAAGTATTATTAAATTGGTTTTAAACATAACAATTATTCATTTATGGATAAAAAGTAATTAGACATTCTTCTACACTTACATGACTTTTTGCACTGAGATTTTAAACGCAAAAAGTGATGTAAGTGCACTTACCATAGTTTTTGCACTAACTTTAAGTATTGAAGTTACTGCATTGCATAGACATTGAAAGATGTTTATTACAAACAAATTAATTGTAAGGTTTGTTTAAAATAGGTCATTGTGGATTATGAACCACATTTAATACATTAAACATATGAAAGGAAGTTTAAAAACTGAATATTTCAACATTAATTTTAAACAGTAACAGTAAATCCAAAGCAGTGTATTTTTTTTAATTTCAAAGTAAATGTAAGCATTAATCACAACAAAATTACATGAAAACTGCAGACTCACTTGATTAAGTCTGTACAATTGAGCAATAATGAAAAGTGCAACATCCCTCACGCCCCCTAGCACCGATTTAAGCTTAGTCAATTTTCAACACTTAAAAGTACTGTAATCAATGATTACAGAGGACCAGAAAAAACATAACAACACTGAAGTGAATTACGTGACAACTTATAAATCATGTTTTTTACTGTTGCCATTTTCTAATGGTACAGTTTATTTATGTATTTGTTATAAAAAGGGGGGCATTTGGAGATGTATATATCATAATACCTATGTCTCAATAATATTCAACCATCACAGGGACATAGACTTTGAGATTTTGATAAAACCACTAGGAATCCTGAACTTTTCTGAACATTTTGGTTGGACGTAATCGAGATTTTGGATGAACCTGCTAAGAATCCTAAACTTTTCTTGTCCAACATATCCCAGTGAGATCCTTTTATATTATATCCCATGAACAGACTTCAATTTTTATAAATAATTGTGTTTTCATTGCTTCTTCTTTTTAAAATTTTGATATATTGAATTCAAATTGTCTTATTTCCTGCCACCAAACTTAAACGCCATATCACTATCATGGTTTAATAGCTTTGATTTTATATAAAAATTCAGATTAATTTCTGTGACATAATGTGGTTTGGGTCTTTGAAAATTGTGATTTTCTGTTAATTAAAGTGTTTAACATGCACGACATAGAGAATGAACCGAGTCATTCCAATTTTTGATAATAGACACCATTCTATATGTATGAATGCATGGGAGTTGTAGATGCACCACATTAGACTTAACATACTAGCAATTATGGTTTTGACCAATATATTATTACAGATTACATGTCTTTGTCTGCCATGTTTTTATAGAAATTAAAATAGAAAAGATACACCAATGTTAGCAACTGTTTCTTTCCAGGGCTATAAACAGTGAAATTGCAGTGACATTTTTATAATACAGTTGTCCTTATATAATGCAATAAGAATGTAAATCTTTTAAGCAACTTTTATCTTTATTTTTATAATAAACAATTGAAAAAAAAAATTACTTAGAGCTGACATCAATAGAAATGATATTAATGTGTATCATTGATAATTTTGTTGATCAGTACACAGTTTAGAAAATCGATAATTTTGATTTAATAATTGAATGTCTAGAAATTATGAAAATTCAACCAAAACATAATTATGCAGAAGCATATTTCATGGCAGTGATGACAAAAAATTGTTAGCAAAAATCATGCAATGGGCATTTGTTTGAAACAGGACACATTTATGAAAAGACCATGTTTTTACTGAAAGCATTTAAACATAATTATGGAAAAGAATTAAGAGACAAGTAGTACGTAATTATTAATATATCTGTGTAACATCAAAATTTTTTCATCTTATTTCATCTTTTTCCACCGAATCAATGACAGCTCTTATATTACTTGAATCATTTAAAAATATCAACAAAATTTGAATACTGGAATATTACTAGCTATATTGTTTGTCGTTAAATCAAAATAAAACATTTTCTTTAAATGTTAGTTTCCTAAAGTAGATTTATATATAAAATTTGTATTTTAGAAATAATTTTGATATTTAATAATGCAGTAGTGAAATATTTAATGCAGTTACAATACTTTTTGCATCAAATTATTTTCAACTTATCTGTAAAAACATTGGCGCAAAAACTCATGTAAGTGTACTTACTGTAGTTTTTGCACCAACAAATTCTGAAGCTGCACTTACATTTTTTATTTTTATGCCAAAAAAATTTAGCTTCTAAACTTCAGAGACTGGTGAAAGTTTGTATTTCTAACCAAATAATGACAAAAAGTGATTTTCTCAAAAAATGTCAGTTACATTACTTTTTGCTCCAAGGTGACGATACGTCTAGCCAGGACACACTGTACTGTTGAGCCGTACGGCACTTTTCAAAATTATATAAATGTCGAAATTGCATATGCTATTTTTTGTCTTTAAACAAGGATTTTAACCAAGTACCTGCATTCGTCCTATGTGTTCACTTGAATAAAGATAAAGAAAAAATTAATACGAAGATAATTGAAAGCTTTGTAATCTTTATAAAGATTGTCAAGTGTGTATAGGACAGAGATGACTGGCGTGCCAAGCAAGTGTTAGCACTTTCGGGCCGAACTGACTCCAATTCACACAAATCACCGTCATAATCTGGTTCGCGAAAACCGGCGCAGTCTAAAACGCGGACGCCTTAAGCGGACAATATAAACATATAGGGAAAACGCTGACGATATAGACAAAGAGGAAAAAAGCGGACGATATAGATATATAGTGTAAAATGACAGAGCATAGTTAAATTCATAATAAAGGCTAATAATTGGCTTTTATAAAGTAATATCTAAAGGTGTAATGATTATAATAAGGCCATTTTTTTTTTATATTTTGGTTTACTGATTTTTTCCAAAAAGAGGTAGGGTCGGCGGCGGCAAAAAAAAAAAAAAAAAAAAGTTTTCATAACTATAAATGTGGTGCATACATATACATAGTACTTACTAGAGCAATGAAATTAAATACATCGCCGATTGTCTATTCCAAAGATTGTTTAAATACACAAAAAAAACTTTTGCTCATATTGCCATTGTTTAAAAACACACATGAAATCTACACACAATGACTTTTGACAAGTGGCAAGCGAGCTCTTCAAAAGAATCTGTCATTCTTTGATGTTTACACACTGCTGTGTAATCTGAATCATCAAAGGTGCCGAAAATCATCTGACTTGCACTCATTTCTTTATAGACCAGATGTTAAAAAAAAAGTGTCAAAAAGATTAGACAAAGTCATGTTCAATTTTGCCCATTGTGAAAATATTTTTATCGGATAAAAAGCAGGTCAATTTTTGACATAAAAATCTATTAAAAGTAAGAGCGGGCATTTTTTTATTTTGTTTGTTTGAAAACCTGTATTCAATCTGCTTTTAAAGACTAATTTTTTTTTGTTAAATCTGAAAATACTGATCTTGTCAATTGCAGCAGATTTCTCTCGCTCTGTCCTTGAATGTAATTGCTTACGTAATTTGGCATTTCATGGTTTGTTTTTTTATACATTTTTACGCATTTAGACCTTCAATGCAATGATGAAATATGATCAAAGCCTAATTATAATTCTGTGAGAATGGCTTGACCCCATTTAACAGACATTCTTTCATAATACACCAATAAACACTTTCCCCAACTAGCAGACGACAGGCTATTCTCGAGTAAAGATAACCGGTTGCGTATCTCACTGTATAAATCGTATGTAAAATAGTCTGGCATATGGTAGGTTTAACAGTTAATTAAAATACTTACCGCGACATTTCTTTGACAAGTCGTTATAGGCAGCGTATTTCAAGACAACACAGAATTTTTTTGGGGGCAGATTTTTTTTTTTTTTTTTTTCATTTTCCCAAAATACAGAGTCGGCGGGTCTGTAAACCGAAATATCAAAAAATAATGGCCTAATTAAAAAAGACTTTAGTTTATTTATTTGTTCAAATTAATCAATGATAGATAATCTATTCCCCATTAAATTTGTAATCTTTATCAACCTGAATTAGATATGAATTTTCTTGAACAATCATGTTATGTTCTACCAGACAATAAAACAGTAAGAAATGTATCAATTATATATTTATGTATATACTGATTCATTTTTTTTATTTAAATAAAGTGTCCGCGTGTCACTTGTATATTTGATATAATCCTGCACGGGTTTAATTTCATCATACACATGACACTTTATACCATATTTCATCAAGTCGAAATAGAAAACGCGGACAATATAGACATATAGTGAAAAAGCGGACGATATCGATATAGAGGGAAAACGCTGACGAAATAAATGTATAGAACGGGAGAATAGAAAACTGTTATGAATAAAAAAATAGCTGGCTTCTACAATGTATATAATTAATTTATATCAATTAACCTTCTTTAATTCATAATATTTTTTTAGCTTTATTTATATTTCATCCATTAAGTAAATAAAAGAAACTTTCTGCTATAAATACCAATCAACTAATTAAAGTATCCACGTGTCACCTGTGTATTTGACTTAATCACGCACCGACACTTGTATATTTCAAGTAATCATACATCTCACCCTTGTACAATTAATAAAGTGGCTACAGAAAATGCGGACAATATAGACATATAGTGAAAAAGCGGAAGATATAGATATAGAAGGAAAACACTGACGAAAAAAATGTATAAAACGGGATAATAGAAAACTGTTATAAATAAAAAAATATCTGGCTTATACCATGTATATAATTAATTTATATCAATTAACTTTCTTTAATTCATAATATTTTTTAGTTTTATTTACATTTTATCCATTAAGTAAATAAAAGAAACTTTCTGCTATAAATACCAATCAACTAATTAAAGTATCCACGTGTCACCTGTGTATTTGACTTAATCACGCACCGACACTTGTATATTTCAAGTAATCACACATCTCAAACCTTGTACAATTAATAAAGTGGCTACAGAAAATGCGGACAATATAGACATATAGTGAAAAAGCGGACGATATAGATATAGAAGGAAAACGCTGACGAAATAAATGTATAAAACGGGAGAATAGAAAACTGTTATGAATAAAAAAATATCTGGCTTTTCTACCATGTATATAATTAATTTATATCAATTAACTTTCTTTAAATTCATAATATTTTTTAGTTTTATTTATATTTTATCCATTAAGTAAATAAAAGAAACTTTCTGCTATAAATACCAATCAACTAATTAAAGTATCCACGTGTCACCTGTGTATTTGACTTAATCACGCACCGAACCTTGCATATTTCAAGTAATCACACATCTCACCCTTGTACAATTAATAAAGTGGCTACAGAAAATGCGGACAATATAGACATATAGTGAAAAAGCGGACGATATAGATATAGAAGGAAAACGCTGACGAAATAAATGTATAAAACGGGAGAATAGAAAACTGTTATGAATAAAAAAATATCTGGCGTCTACCATGTATATAATTAATTTATATCAATTAACTTTCTTTAATTCATAATATTTTTTAGTTTTATTTATATTTTATCCATTAAGTAAATAAAAGAAACTTTCTGCTATAAATACCAATCAACTAATTAAAGTATCCACGTGTCACCTGTGTATTTGACTTAATCACGCACCGACACTAGTATATTTCAAGTAATCACACATCTCACCCTTGTACAATTAATAAAGTGGCTACAGAAAATGCGGACAATATAGACATATAGTGAAAAAGCGGACGATATAGATATAGAAGGAAAACGCTGACGAAATAAATGTATAAAACGGGAGAATAGAAAACTGTTATGAATAAAAAAATATCTGGCTTCTACCATGTATATAATTATTTCATATCAATTGACTTTCTTTAATTCATAATTTTTTTTAGTTTTATTTATATTTTATCCATTAAGTAAATAAAAGAAACTTTCTGCTATAAATACCAATAAACTAATTAAAGTATCCACGTGTCACCTGTGTATTTGACTTAATCACGCACCGACACTTGTATATTTCAAGTAATCACACATCTCACCCTTGTACAATTAATAAAGTGGCTACAGAAAATGCGGACAATATAGACATATAGTGAAAAAGCGGACGATATAGATGTAGAAGGAAAACGCTGACGAAATAAATGTATAAAACGGGAGAATAGAAAACTGTTATGAATAAAAAAAATATCTGGCTTCTACCATGTATATAATTAATTTATATCAATTGACTTTCTTTAATTCATATTTTTTTTTAGTTTTATTTATATTTTATCCATTAAGTAAATAAAAGAAACTTTCTGCTATAAATACCAATCAACTAATTAAAGTATCCACGTGTCACCTGTGTATTTGACTTAATCACGCACCGACACTTGTATATTTCAAGTAATCACACATCTCACCCTTGTACAATTAATAAAGTGGCTACAGAAAATGCGGACAATATAGACATATAGTGAAAAAGCGGACGATATAGATATAGAAGGAAAACGCTGACGAAATAAATGTATAAAACGGGAGAATAGAAAACTGTTATGAATAAAAAAATCTGGCTATATTTCTTTAAGAAAGGAATATTTTTATTTCAGCGTTTTGTAATGTTATTTAAATCGTTTACATTAAGTAAATAAAAAATCATTTTTTTTGCAGACTGTGGTCCTGGTTGTTGGAGCCAACGACATTGGGTATAGATCACCGTTGTGGTTTTATGTGATAAATGTAATAAATGGTTCCATAAAAATTGTATTAATGCCCCCATTGATGTGTCATCCATTGATAATGACTTTGATTGTGGTTTATGTTCTTAAAGGAAAAACAAACTTTTTGATAATATATTTTACATTTATTAAGATTCACTTTAAGATCAATGTTATTTGCAGTCTGAAAATACAATTTTTGATTTTATAATTTTTAATTAAAAAAAATATATTAATTTGATTATTGTTATTATTTTAAAACAATACTTATAATAAATGAAATGTAATATATTTTTTGGACAGCATTTTTTCCACTTTGTATATAGTGCCATCGTTTTTCCTATAAACGTGTATTACATTGTCTATTTAATATTGTTGTCTTAAGTAAGGGATTTTGTTAAAATATGTGATTGCTATATTCTTTATAGCTATATACATATATTAAGTTGTTACATTGATATTTTTATTTGTATGTGTAAAATAAATTCATGTACCCAATGTGTTATATTGCTTAAAGAAAATTGCAATGAAGTTCATTCTTTATCTTCGATTTTATTACTGCACAATATTACTATACACTATCATTATCTATTTTATTATAATTTTATCTCGCACATCATTCTACACTTTATCTATAGCTCCCGCTTTTTTCCTCTATATCTATATCGTCCGCTTTTTCTCTATATATTTATATTGTGCAAAGAGCGGACAGGTTCAATCAGGTAGCATGTTGACACTTAATTGTCGTTAATTTGCAACACGTGTCCGTCACAAGAGTATACGTGCATGCCTTTTTCTTTTTATCAACGACCATTAAACTTTAAAATTACCTTAAAAACATGAATTTATAAATAAGCGTGTTTTTGTCCAAAAATCATTGTACAAATGTGAATGAAAGTTTTTATCCTTATTTTTTTCTGATGTGGTCAATTTAGTATCATTCGTAATTTGAAAAAAATATATTATCTTATTTGCCATTAAGTTTTACGTATATGAATATATTATTTTATTATACAGCATTTCTATAAAGTTCATCGATTCCCACCTCATCATCAATAAGTTTACTCTAAATTTCTATATCGTCCGCTTTTTTCCTCTATATCTATATCGTCAGCGTTTTCCCTATATATCTATATTGTCCACAAAATGCGTATCATGGTACTCTAGCTAAGTGCCGACACGATTAATCAGTAGCGTGTTGTTCACACTTATATAATTACCGTTAATTTGCAGCATGCTTCTGCTTATATTGTATCAATAAAAAACAACAGCCTGTCTTTACTTATTTATATCAATAATTTATTATTAAAAATTACTCTTACAAACTTTTGATTTTGAAAAATCAAGGCTTTCTTTATTTTGCGAACAAAAATTTTGTCCGCCTACTGCACATAATGACAGACAAAACAATGCCATAATGAAATACATATCCTTTATTACTTATCAGCTGTTGCCAATTTAGTACCATCATTGTAATTCTAAAGACATTCATTTGATCCATTTGTTTCATATATTAGTTTTCAATATTTAGAAATTCCGAAAATGTGTCATATAAATATAATATAAAATTCATTGACGTTCAATCATAAATTACTTTAATATTTCTCCCAATTTGCTAATTTATTATATTATTTTATATATTAAAGTATAAATCTAATTACACATCATTTTTATAAACTTCATCAATGCCCAAAATCATCACCAATTAGTATACACTATATATCTATATCGTCCGCTTTTTTCCTCTTTGTCTATATTGTCAGCGTTTTCCCTATATGTTTATATTGTCCGCTTAAGTCGTCCGCGTTTTAGACAGGCCCGCGAAAACCAATGACAAATATCAAGTTTACCCGACATTTCTTAAAAATAGAATAATAATGTTTGAATCTGATAGATACTTTAATACAGACCTTATGCTTTTACTGACATTGTACAACAATTCTCAGTTTCTAAGAAAAACCTTGTAAAACCTGGACATGCTCGAGTTTAGTTTACACATGGAAAGTAATAAACCCAACGGAACGATAACTACAAAAAAGTAATTACAACTACAGTTAAAAACGAGTAAAGCCCTAACACAATCATTTTTCTTAAACCATTAAAATCAGAAGAGTAATTTTATTTTGTTGGATATATTCATAAAGAAGCACTCAAGAATGTGTGTACCTCTCTCTAAACATGACTGTCTCTCTGATACAAGTGCCTGTCAAATCCAGGAAAAACAAGTACATAGTGGTAACTGGTTCATTCCCCTTCACCCCACTAATATTTGATCGTAAGTCAAAAAAGTGAGTAGCTTAAATTAGAATTGAATGATTAATTTAACTCAAAATCATTATACACCACTACCTATGAAAAGAGCTTTGAACAGTATTCAACTTTTAGAAAAAGTCAAACGCCACTGTTATTTCTGGAATAAAAATGCAGAAGAACATTTTTATAGTATTATTCCTCAGTTTTTAAAAACATAAATTATTTGTATTGAATTTTTCGCAAATAATTTATCGGTACTTTTGACTCAGTAAAAGCTATTATCAAGTCAAAAGTCAAGTCAAGTAAATTTTATTTATAAGTCGGATACATCAACAATAAAACATAAGCTCTGATGAGCTTTTACACTGACTACAATAATATAAAACACATGTTTAAGATATGATAAATGACGAAAATGGTTATGATAAAATAAGACAAATAGCATTGCATTAACAAATAGAGTAGACAAACAGCACTGTACTAGCATTCATCAGTAGCATACAAAAGTAAGAGGTAATACATATTAGATCTAATTAAAAAAAAACCATTAATATACATACTATTATGATCTTCCAATGATTTAAATGATTTTGTTTTGCCTAAGAATATGTTAAATTACGTATTTCAGATATGTTTTACAAAACACCGGCTTGATTTCGAGTCTAAAACTAGCGATTTCTATCAGGGGTCACTTCTTTGATAGGCTTGAGAGGGAAATAAAAAAACCAAGATCAAAGCCAGGTACAGTCGTATAGTAAGCATATAGATAGATTTGCGCTCTTAAAGGAACTCATGAGGAGAGAGCTTCTCAAGTGTAAAAAATCTAAAATTAAATCATTGGAAATATCTGGTTTGCAAATGGCACTATGATGTCGTGATAATGAGGTAAATAAATAAAAGAGAGGTAAATAAATAAAAGATTTCTACATTGAGATCTAATGTTGAACTAAAATCTTTGGAAAGCTATATACGAGTATTGTAGTTAAATTTTGAATGATCAATACATTTAAAATTATTTTAAACGTCCATCGTTCTGAACCCTTTTTTAAATTAAAAAACATTAATCACTTACATTTTATTTTTGGAAATGTTCATACCATACATTGGATATCTGTTTTATATGTTTTATGTGTATTTTTAATTTCTTCGTCCGCTACTTTAGGTATTCATGAATGAAGACTCAATGATGATGTTTAATAGTTTTAATGTATGTAGTCGTATTAATATTTAATTGCCTATTTTTGCGCGTATGTTAGTGATTAGAATCAGCAGTGTGTGCACAAAGCACATAATGGGTCACCGATGTTCAAAACACTAGTTGACTCAGGTATAGTGCAAGCTATCATTTACAAAAGAAAATCTCGGTTTAAATTTCTGAAAATATTTATATGAAAACGGATAAATTTATTCCCAACACATTTTACAAAATAAAAATTCTGTAATAAGAACTTGCTTGAAAATATTTTCAGTCAAGGTTCTTACATAATCTGGCGACACGGTACATGTAACATGGTAAAACTGTCTTTAATCGTAAAGCTCGAAAGATGATTTAATAAAACTGAATTCATGTTTTCGTAAAACTTGAAACATGAAATCGTGAACTCATGTAGTTAAAGTCGTAAACTTTGAAACATAATTATTCATGAAATTTAAATCATACGTTCGGAATTTTGGAATAGCGATGTTCAAAACGCAAATTTCATTATTCTGCACTCATGAAATAGTTAATTTGTGATGTTAAAATTGTGTATTTATGAAGAAGTAATACATGTAGTTAATTTGCGAAATTGATATTGTGAAATTCAAAGACATTAATTCATAAAGTTGAACACGACCTTGAAATCGTGAATTTGTGATATCATCAATGATATTGAAATCGTGAATTTTGAAATCGAAATTTTAAATTGATAAAGTTAAAATGTCCCCACCGCTTTTGATAAATATATGGAAATATCACGTATTTGTTCCAGGAAACGGATTCGAATCTTTGGTTTTTTTTGAGTATCAACAGATGAAACTGATGTAGGACAAACAATTTACTTATGTTCAGCATGGTAAAACTGATACATGTTTATTCAAACAATTCATATATTCATTTCTTTAATATTGTCGTGATTTTTAAGCATATTTCATTTCAAATGTATACATGTATATATATTTGTACATCCATGGCAAGTGCTCAACAGAGTTTAAATGAAATTCACAAATATAAATGATTGATAGAATGAAAAGAAAGATAAAAAATAAAAAGATAAAGAAGAAATTGTCGTCTAATATTATAAATTTGTTAGATTTTTTCAGTTTTCTATATACATGTTCCTTCAAAAATGGATACATGTACAAACTTTTACGTGATATGTAATAGCTGGGTCACCATAGAGAAGTGAAGTATATATAGCTGATGTTAAAATCATGCCAGTAAAGAAGGAAAAATTAAAGTTAAAGTGCCAGGTAATATGACTTTGACAAGAATGAGGCAAAAGTGACATAGAAGTCGTGTTAATTTTTATTTTCAGAATCAAGTGATAATGTTTAAAATTTTCAGAACAATATATTTTACTGGAAAGAGTGTTTAAAAGTCATTTATGTTTTCTAAAACAAAATATGAGACATTAAACAATTTCCCAATAAAAAAACTTGAGTATAACGATTTCCTATGCCACAAACGAAAGGAAACCTGTTAATTGCTGGATCCGTTTTCATAATAAAAAATCATGCTCTCTCTATATATATTATCCTATTTTTAAAATGATTGGAATAGAATAATAAACTTACAAATGATAAAGCCTGCAGTAGTTGTATTGATTTGATTTGAGTTAATGACGTCAAGGAAGTGTGCTAGGTATTTCTAATATTCCAACAAAAAGTTTATAAAAAATCAGTTTTAGCACAAACTTTCATTAACGTGACATCATAGGAAACGATTTCATCATAACTGATGAAAATCATGCGTCATATATGACATTTAACGACATGTTGACGAGGGTTAGACGTCTCGAGGGCTAGAAAATCTGTGTTGTAAAATTACGTCAATTTCAAGAACGGAACAATAGAATTCTATATAAACTTTATGGGACAGCTAGTACGGCTACGACTGAGACTTGATTTCACCAGAAATTGTTCCAGACACATTGGGTTTAAATGTTAAAACAGATTAAGAAGCTGAGACGACAGTGTATCGGCTAAGAAACCCTCTGGACAACCGAGAGTAGCACAGTATAATATCGTTGATCCCGTTACAACCGTATTCGAAAGAGACAGACGTTGCACTGTATGGGTAATTATATTGACACCCTTGATTTTTAAATGACCTGTGGTGCATGAAATATTTAGTCAAAGTCATTGAAAATCTATTAAAATCTATGATTGTCTTCACATTAAAAGTCAATTTTAATCTTTTCTACTCGTAAGTGTCTTTTTTTTCTTCGGTACTTATCCTTGTACCTAATTACGTTAAACACCTGTAACTCTTACTACTATTAGAGGCTCGTGTAGTTTTAAATATGCTATATCTCGAAGTATATCTGTATAAATAGAATTTTAACCAGACACCTGTAGGTTTTAGTCATATACATTTGTAGTTTTCTTCTACTATCATAATATGTATCTACACTTGCAATATTAAATTTCTCATTTTCTGAACTTTTTATCTTATCTATTTGTTTATCATATTTATGCACCTTTTGATGTCATATTTGCCATAAAGATTTTATCTACAATTTATATAACATTGTTAACACACACGTCTGATACTCTAGAAGTAAAATGTTGCAGCTGACGATTTGTTTTTAATCTAATTGTTGCTGTCAAAATTTCAAGTATGCTGTTAAATTGTTGCTATTGCATGTGCGTATCTTTTTTCTTTTTGTTTATCACTAGCATTTATTGTTCAGTATGACTTTTGTGATGATGTTTTGGAAACATGCAATTTTGCAATGTATGCACAAACACAAGAGGTCAAGTTTACTCAAATATCTTGTATTATACGTTCTACAATGTTTTGCATCATTTTCATATGGCATTATAAACCAAAATGCATCTCGTTTCTAAGATGACACAATACAATTTGCAGAATGGATGGATGGATGGATTGATGTTGTTAATTAAGTAGCATAATCTGAATCACTGATATATATTCTCGGCACAGAACTCTGCAAACAACAGTATAAAATTTCAAAACAAATATGATATATGTTGCATAATTGTATCTTTATCCACGGAACAAAATTTATTTACCGGGTATGAGGAAATACGCTCAAAAGAAGTGATCGGACATTAAAGTATTAAAAGACATTCACAATTCTATATTCTTGTATTCATATTAAAACAATTGGTAGCAGAATAAAGAAATAATGAGTAGTGAACAGTCACTGAACAGACAATGACCGAAAAGATAAGTATATGTACAAAAACAAGTACAAAACCATCTATAGCATTGCATTTGGGAATCATTAAAGATTGTGTCTTCTTATCGTTCGATTGGGACAGTAAGAAAAAACGAAGTCTTGCATTATTTAAGCAATTTTTTTTGACCATGTTGTACTGTATATAGAAATGCAATGTTACAAAAACATATTTACCCGACAAATACTAGAAGGTGCGTTTCAAACTGCTAACCCCACATTTGCAGGTCCTACAAATAGCATAAACAACGCACAATGTAACCTTTATAATAATTACAAGTATTAAATGACTTGTTGATAGGTTTTCACAAGTACTCGTACATTGAACTATATGTTTATCAAAGGAGGTTTTGGATTGGCACATTCGGAAGTCTCAAAATCCGGTACATTGACCACTATTTTGTCCAATAATTCTTTGTCAAATACAAAATAAACGAATTCAAGTAACACGATTATTTATATTTTCAGCAGCTTTAGCTTAATTTTAACGAACATTCTTAAAAAGTTATAATATATCAAAAGATATTGTCAAGTGAACAAAAAGTGATTATTAACAGAATGTTTTAATAGCATGTCAAAATCTACTGGCGAATACGGTCATGAATAAAGTTCTTGCACTAATCAGTTTAAATTTCAGAAGTTATAATGAAATATAATCGCAAGACGTATATTAGAGAATACCATGATAGTGTCTGATAATACAACATTTATTAGTGAAGGCTGAGAAAAGTAGAAGGGCAAAGCTCTGCCGAGGGCTTCATTTTTTTCGTACCGAGTCTGATAAATTTTATAATAGCAGACACTTATTTGGTATTCTATTTCTCATGTTTATAATTCTAATATGCGTGACTGCACTGGGGAATTTTTGACGTGTAGGGACCGGAAATATTTTTTCAAGATTTTTGTATAACTAGATGTATGTCTAAACCATAAACTCATGTACAAATTTTCAGATCATTCGCTCAGTCCGTTTCCAAGAAATAATCAATTTTATTGTGCAAACTGGCAAAAAGAAAAAAACGAACAAAAACCGTTGAAACGCTTTTCACTTAAATCGTCCAAACATCGCATACATATCGATTATCAATTTAATATCGTGTAAATTTATATATCATCTATTGCTTTGTTTCAAATTTTAAGTATACCAAAATTTTTTTGTTTAGGCTGTTTGGCCTCAGTGGAGTGCCTTTAAATTTCAAATGAAACAAAAACATGTTAAGAACCTCTCGAGTTCATGCCGCCGCAGTAATATGTTACAGGTCATATCTTTAAGATATAACCACAAATGTTTTAGTGAAATGTCAAAGAGACTTTAGAATTCAAAAATGTATTTGATTCAAAGTGTATCAATTTAATATTTTCAAACTAGTAAGATGTAAAATATTTCATTCTCTTCATTTTATTTCAATATGTATGAGGTTCATGAGAAAGCTTAGGGTGACTGATAAAGCTCAGAGTGACTGATAAAAGCTTTATTAATCAGGCATGCACTTTATCAACAGAATCAATTTAATGACATGATAAAAGTAGGTATATACACATTAAATGCTGAGACTTAAGCCAATTTTACGGGTTGTGAAAATGTTGCACATTTAAATATCTCTTATTAACTGTACGAGCCAAACCTAGTTTGGATCTGTTATTTTCAGTATTCTCGAGGGTTCTTCTTTTTTTCTAAATTTTTATCAATTTATTTCTAAAACATATGGATGGATGGATGGATGGATGGATGGATGGATGGATGCAATTTAACAATAATCAAAAGTATCACTAGAAAAAGATAAAACTTGAAATATAAGACAAACAGAAAAAAGTGAAAAATATGTGAATAATTATTCACAATCACCTGAAAGTTTTACAGTTTTTCAACTTAACTTGTCTACTTATTTGTATTTTAATGAGAATTTTATGACTTCATTAGCTAACATTGAACACCTGTAACACTTATTACTATAAAAATTCCCTGTAGTTTTAGGCCAAGCAGATCTTGCTTTTATTATTTCTTTAGGATCTCCTCATGCATATCAAACAAGCCGGTTAAACTTACTAAAATTAAATGCGTTGTTGTCTAATGGGAAGTGACTGGAAATGCCTTTATCTGATGAGGAATTGTCAAAGATATAAAGAATATGTCGTAACATTTCGCTCCAAGTATTATTCTATTTATAAAGTCCGGCAAGATGATATTTTATAAAGTAATATCTAGATCATCTTTTCTTACAGTTAAATTAAAATAAGTTTTTAAAAGATTATTAATGACCTTAGATTAGGTGAAAACGATGTAGACCAAAGTGCTAATTTTTGGGTTAATGATTTTATACTGAATCCATGATACATTATTTCTTCAAGAATCTGATTAAATTTTCCCTACTGTAGTAAATAATATGCGTGATGTGAATTCATTTACAGTAAAATGAAGTAAACAAATAATCGTTATTTATGCAAAATTCTCTTTTGTGAAGCAGTAAATAAATATGTTCATATTGAAATTAATATGGTAATGATGTTTATTGTCATCAAGCCGTCTGAAATATTTAAATTTGCAATTTATGAAATAGAGAAATAAAAGGTTCCTTGAGGACGCCTAAGAGTTTATAAATATGACGTCCAATCTTTTTTTAGATATAAATTAACTAAAATAATGTATGACAAAGAAACAATTATAAATTATTAACTATGATGCCACAGTATAATTTTAATGGACAAATATTATATTTGAATTTAAAGACTTGTAATGCAACATTTCTTAGTTTATTCAATTTAAAGGGCATTTTAAAAGCCCTTTTATGTAATTTAAAGTTGCAAAAGTAATATTTGCGCATATTTTGACAAGAAATCAAAATATCTTGTAAAAAATATGCAGAGTTTTCTTAAAACGTTGATGGTAATATTTAGCGAGTCATGAGGTGACCTGTGACCATTGCCTCCAATATCTTTAGTGCTGAGGATTGACAACATCTTACTCCGGTGCTAGCGGTGCATGCGGTACGTACCGAAAGACATTATCTTTCATTAAATCTGACTATATGACTATATTTTGCTACCAGTACAGTACCGGGCCTGCTGACACATCCGTTCAGTTTGACCGAGGCTCTATTGTTGGTGTAGATAGCTTAAATTTAGTATGTTTTTGTGATTTTTGTTTAATTCAAAGTAATGCAAACCAAGTACAAAATAATGCAGGAGTTTAAGGGTTAATCAGAGTATTCGTGCCCTTTTCGTTTTGATCAGGCAGTGTTGTGGTAAAGCTTGGGAGATTGAGAGATTTAGATAAGGTTTGCATCAAACACGTAAAAAATAATATAATGAAATATCAAAGAGATGTCCTTTGTCTTCAAAGTAATGTTAAATTGATTCCAAATTAAAAGCATGACCCGGTACAGACATTATGGCATATTTCGTAAATTAAGTTAAAAGTATTTTGAAATAGATATATACAAATACTTTTCGGATATTGGACACGACCATACCATTAGACAAAATTTGAAATATTTACAAGATAAATATCATTAATTTATACGTATATATTCAAAATTTTGACAAACAAGACGCAACAGTGTCAATAATTGTAGTATGAATAGGTCACTGTCTTGGCATATTTTGATAAGCTAAATCTTATGTTATAATTTGATGACTACTTAGTAACATGTGACTTATTAACCTATATAATCCTTTTATGTAAATGGTACCTTTTGAAATAGTCATCTTATTTTTATGCAAAAAAGGTGTAATATGACAACGATATAGTGTAATTTTCAAAATCAACTATATTTGTGTCATCGTTAATTATATTAAATGATAGATAAAGTAGGTAAGGTTATTTTACTTTAACAACTGTTAGCGAAGCTCCAGACATATTTTTTGTTATATTTTTGTTATATTTCATTAGATTCAAGATGATTAATTAAAGTTATCTATCTTTCCCTAATATAAACTCCCACCCACAGTGATGCTATGACAACTGTACATGTCGGGATGCTGACAAAAGCTATTAAAACTTTGAAATTTTAATGTCAACTTTAATTAATTCAACAATAAATCTTTTGTCAGATCATTTTTTTTATACATTTACGAAAAACTGCGAGAAAGATTAGTAAAAAAAGAAAACACCTGTAATCTATGAAAACAAAAAATGTTTTTTTTTCTGAATCATTACATGATTGTTGCATCACCTAGACCACAATGGTATAATTCACACACTCACATGCATATTTGGAGGTTCTTTTATTTAGTTTGGCGCCAATGCAGCTTTATAGGCTACAGAAAGCACCAAGATTTGTTGACTTTGCAAACATTGCATACTGAAATTATTTTTATACAAAAAGAAATAAACTCCTATAGATACAATATATTCCCTATGTTAGCATAACCTTTCAAGCACTCTACTTACTAAGATGATGTCATTAAGAAAGCAAACATATTTTAGGCCAAGTTTCAATGAAACTTTCCATGTCCCGTAGGAAATATTATTTAAGAACATCTCTTGTCCCGACCAACAGCTAAAGCACCCTGAATAGGTTCACAAATAACGGAATATATCATTTAGCATACTAGTAAGAATTTTTACAGACAGGGTAAAAAAAGAAAAAAGGTAAATATTGAAACCTTGACGGTCTATAAACTGAAAATCTTGTGGCGGCTCGGTTTGGAATGCATCCTTTTATTAATGCCAACCAAAACACCTGCTTAAGCAGAATAAATCTTTTGTGAGTGGAGAATAGTTCTTCAATCAGTTTTAACTAGTTTCTGTATTTAAAGCATTGAAGGTTTATAATTTATTTATACACGGAAAGACCAAGCTGTTTAGCAAAATAATGCAAATGAATTACTATATTTTTATTTTACAAGCAACCATTAGGATGCATGAATCTTGTCGTAAGGTGCCATAGCAGCTATAGAAAAAAGTCGTCCGTCATATTTACAGCATATTACATTGAAGTGTGTGGTATTGACATCATCTTGATCATATTAATGATACAATTGTTTAGATACGAAAGTCTCAAATAAATGATGCCTCTGAGGTGGTCATATTTGTTTATTTTCGTAAAGTGTATAACCATTGACTTTTCAAAGCATGCTAACCTAGCATGTTGAAATTAGCTTAGTATTTTTCTTTTATTCAAATTATTTAGCAAAAAGTAATCTAAATATTAAGAGCGGGTTCCAATATCATGTTATCTTCTAATGTATAACATGTCTTGATTTATTACCATCTAGGCTGCTGATTTAAATCTTTCACCTTATTACATACACTTCAAAACTGCTGACTCGTAGCTGTTTAATATCATGTTCATTCTATTTATCACTTGAAATACTTAGCACGCGTCTTGCTAAAATGCTGGGACAATCCAAAACTTCACAAAGATTTCAAAACGATTACATGATAAAAGATGACTTTTGAATAAATATATCATGAAGTGACCTCATTATTACGCTGTTAAGTGCATAATATCATGTGCATTTGATAATCTACAGATAACATTATCATTAATAACATTGATACATTGGTTGCCTATTTTATATCCTTACAGTAACCATTGTTTAACAAATAAAACATGGCCTTGAGGGCAATATGCAAGTTTACGGACTGGTTGGTCAGACTAAGGAAGGTATATGCGCTTCGAGCCATATACCTTCCGAGGTCTGACCAACAAGTCCTTAAACTTGCATTTTGCCCAAAATGCCATGTTTTATTGGTTAAGTTATACCGAATCTAAATCTATTCAACCCTCTTGTTGCTGTTATTTTTACTATAATTTGCTTTCAAATAATAATTTTATTCGTGTGAAATAATTCAAACCCTAGTCAGATGTTTTTTTTTATTATTTTCAAGCGACGCAGAAAAAAATCATGCCCTTCTTTTAATATTTTTGTTAATCAAATTTGACCACAATGATGCAAAAGTGACATAGAAGTCATATTAATGTTTAATTTCAGAATCAAGTGATAATGTTTAAAAAATTCAGAACAATATTTTTTACTGGAAATAATATTTTAAAGTCCTTATTAAGTTTTCTAGAACAAAATGTACACAATTTAACAATTTCTCGATTAACAACTTTGTTATAATAATTTCCTATGCCATGAAAGGGAAAAGATATACCTGTTAAAAGCCGGATCCGTCTTCATATTAAACAATTGTGCTCTCTATATATGTTGTCCTATTTTTAAAACGATATGAATAGAATATAAAAAATAACAAATAAAGAAGGAATGGAATAGTTGTAGTACTTTGATTTTAGTTTGTTGACGTCAAGGAATTGTGTTAGGTATTTCTGATATTCCAACATAAAGTAGCTAAATCTTGCAGTTTGTTTATCAACGTGACATCATAGGAAACCATTGCATGATAACTAGTGAAACTCGTGCGTCATACATGACATTTAACAACTTGTTGACGAGGGTTAGACGCAGTAAAGGCTAATTAGTCAAATTTGTGTTGCTAAATGACGTCAATTTCGAGCACGGAACAATAGAATTCTACAAAATCTTTATGGGACAGCTTGTACGGCTACGACTGAGACTTGATTCGACCAGAAATTTTTCCCCGACACATTGTGTTAAAACGTTGAAAGAGATTAAGAAGCTGAGACGACAGTGTATCGGCTAAGAAACCCTCTGGACAACCGAAACGAGCACAGCATAATATCGTAGATCCCGTTACAACAGTATTCGTCGCTGAATGGGTAATTATAGTGACACCCTTGATTTTTAAATGACCTGTGGTGCATGAAATATTTAGTCAAAATCATTGAAAATCTATATAATCTATGATAGTCTTCACGTTAAAAGTCACTACTCGTAAGTGTCTTATTTTTCTTCGGTACTTATCCTTGTACCTAATTACGTTAAACACCTGTAACTTTTACTACTATTAGAGGCTCATGTTGTTTTAAATATGCTATATCTCGATGCATATCTGTATAAATAGAATTTTAACCAGACTCCTGTAGTTTTTAATCATATATATTTGTAGTTTTCTTCTACTATCATAAAATGTAATTACACCTGCAATATTAACTTTCTCATTTTCTGAACTTTTTATTTATCTTATCTATTTTTTTTATCATTTTCATGCACCTTTTGATGCCATATTTGCCATAAAGATATTATCAACAATTCATATAACATTGTTAACACACACGTCTGATACTCTAGAAAAACAATGATGCAACTGACTGTTTGTTTGTTAATCTAATTGTTGCTGTCAAAATTTCAAGTATGCTGTTAAATTGTTGCTATTGCATGTGCGTATCTTTTTTCTCTTTGTTTATCACTAGCATTTATTGTTCAGTATGACTTTTGTGATGATGTTTTGGAAACATGCAATTTTGCAATGTATACACAAACAAAAGAGATCAAGTGTACTCAAATATCTTGTATTATACGTTCTACAATGTTTTGCATCATTTTCATATGGCATTATAAACCAAATGCATCTCTTTTCTAAGATGACACAATACAATTTGCAGAATGGATGGATGGATGGATTGATGTTGTTAATTAAATAGTATAATCTGAGTCACTGATATATATTCTCGGCACAGAACTCTGCAAACAACAGTATACAATTTTAAAACAAATATGATATATATTGCATAATTGTATTTTTATCCACGGAACAAAATTTATTTACCGGGTATGGGGAAATACGCCAAAAAGAAGTGATCGGACATTAAAGTATTAAAAGACATTCACAATTCTATATTCTTGTATTAATATTAAAACAATTAGTAGCAAAATGAAGAAATAATGAGTAGTGTTTCACTGAACAGACAATGACCGAAACAATAAGTATATGTGTACAAAAACAGGTACAAAACCATTTATAGCATTGCATTTGGGAATCACTAAAGATTGTGTCTTTTTATCGTTAGATTGGGACAGTAAGAAAAAACGAAGTGTTGCATTATTTGAGCAATGTTGTACTGTATATAGAAATACTTATGAAATGTTACAAAAACATATATACCCGACAAATACTAGAAGGTGCGTTTTAAACTGCTAATCCCACACTTGCAGGTCCCCAACAAATAGCATAAACAACACACAATGTAACCTTTATAATAATTACAAGTATTAAATGACAACAAGTACAAGTACTCGTACATTGAACTGGATATTTTGGATTGGCACATTCGGAAGTCTCAAAATCCGGTACATTTACCATTTTGTCCAATAATTCTTTGTCAAATACAAAATAAACGAATTCAATTTATAAGTTAAATAGCTTTAGAATTTTTACGAACATTCTTAAAAGTTTTAATATATAAAAAGATATTGTCAAGTGAACAAAAAGTGATTTTTAACAGAATTTTTAATAGCATGTCAAAATCTACTGGCATATACCGTCAGGAAAAACAGTTTTCGCACTCATCAGTTTACATTTCTGAAGTTATAATGAAATATAATCGTAAAACATATATATAGTGAATTCCATGCAAGTGTCTGATAATACAAAATTGATCAGTCAAGGCCGAGAAAAATAGAAGGGCGAAGCTCTGCCGAGTGCTTTTTTGTACCGAGTCTGATAAATTTTATAATAGCAGAGACTTATTTGGTATTCTATTTCTCATGTTTATAATTCCAATATGCTTGACTCCACTGGGGTATTTTTGACGTGTAGTGATTGAAAATATATTTTCAAATTTTTTGTATAACTAGATGTATGTCTAAACCAATAACTCATGTACAAATTTTGAGAGAATTCGCTCACTCCGTTTCTGAAAATAATCAATTTTATTGTGCAAACTGGACAAAAGAATGAAAACCGTTGCAACGCTTTTCACTCAAATTGGCCAAAAATTGTATAAATATCGATTATCAATTTAATACCGTGTATATTTATATATCATCTATTGCTTTGTTTCAAATTTAAGTATACCAGTTGATTTTAGAAAGAATTTCAAAATTTATTTGTTTAAGCCATAGAGCCTCAGTGAAGTTCTTTTAAATTTCAAATGAAACAAAAACCTGTCAAGAAACTCTCGAGTTCATGTCGCGCGCAGTAATATGTCATGGGTCATATCTTTAATATATAACCCCACATGTTTTGAGTCAAATGTAAAAGAGACTTTAGTATCCAAAAATGTATTTGTTTCAAAGTTTATTTAATATTTTCAAACTAGTAAGATGTAAAATATTTCATTTTCCTCATTTTATTTCAATATGTATGAGCTCAGAGTTACTGATAAAAGCTTAAATAATAAGGTGTGCACTTTATCAACATAAATCAATCTAATGACATGATAATAGTATGTATACACATTAAATGTTGATTCTTAAGCCAATATTACGGGTTGTGAAAATTTTTGCACATTTAAATATCTCTCATTAACTGTACGAACCAAATATTGTTTGGAATAATCATCTTTCTTCTTTTATTTTGAGTATTCTCGAGGGCTCTTCTTTTTTCCCAAACTCTATCAATTTATTTTTCTTAAACACATGGGTGGATGCATCTTCAACAATTATCAAAAGTATCACTAGAAAAAAGATATAGCTTGAAATATAACACAAATAGAAAAAAATGTTAAAAATATGTAAATAATTATTCACTATCAACTGATGGTTTTACAGTTTTTCAACTTAGAGTGTCTACTTATTTGTATTTTAATGAGAATTTTATGAGTTCATTAGCTCACATTGAACACCTGTAACACTGATTACTAGAAGAATCCCTGTAGTTTTAGACCAAGCAGATCTTGCTTTTATTATTTTTAGGATCTCCCCATGCATATCGAACAAGCTGGTTAAACTAACTAAAATTTAATGCGTTGTTGTCTAATGGGGAGTGACTAGAAATTCTTGTAAATATATTACTTTATCTCATGAGGAATAAAAATTATTGTCAAAGATATAAAGAATATGTCGTAACATTATTATTCTATTATTATTGTATTATTCTATTCATAGTGTACGGCAAGATGATATTTTATAAAGTAATATCTAGATCATCTTTTCTTACAGTTAAATTAAAATAAGCTTTTAAAAAATGATTAATGACCCTAGATTAGGTGAAAACGATGTAGATCAAAGTGCTATTCGTTGGATAAAACGAGTTTATACTGAATCCATGATACATTATTTCTTAAAGAATGTGATAACTTTTAACTAAATAATACTGATGGTATAAATTTATTTACAGTAAAATGGAGTAAATTATTCTTGTTAACAAATAATTATTTTTTTATGAAAAATTCTCTTTTGTCAAGCAATAAATGAATATGTGCATATTGAAATTAATATGGTTATGAAGTTTATTATCCTCAAGCAGTCAAATCAGACAAAATAGAATTTGATATTAAATTTCTTTCTTCCCATCAGATGTTAATTTATACTTATATAGTTTATATTTATGTTGTATAAAAAAAATTTGCAGGTATATATATTGTTTGTTCATACAAAATGACTTAAATAGACCAGGGTCAAAAAGTGTGTAAGCATTGATAAGAATATTCACAATTAAGACCACCTCGCAATTAAGACCACTTTTGTCCAGTCCAGATGGTGGTCTTAATTGAAGATTTGTACTGTAGCTTGGGATATAGGGAGATTTAGATAAGTTCTGCAGTTATTGAATTGTAAAAAAAACAACAACAAAACATAAACAAAAAATAAAATAAAAAATAAAAGAGATGTCTAATGTCTTCAAAGTAATGCTAAATTGATTCTAAATTACAAGCATAACCGGTACAGACATTACGCAGACAGGCATATTTCTTAAATTAATTTCAAAGCATTTTAAAATAGATATACAATGTATATCAATGTTTCAGATATGGGACACAACAATATTATAGGGCAAACTTTGAAATATTTACAAGTTACATATTATTAATTTATCGATAGAAATATATTCAAGTTATTCAAGATTTTCAAGATTTTATTATTCACTCAATACAAAATACATATAAATTTGTGAGAAAAATAACAAAATACCAAAATTTGACGAGGTTAATAGTATATGACTAACACCCGTCATCTTACAATATTGTTTCTTCATAGGCAGGAGAAAGTGTAACATTCACACAAAATGAAACGGAATATCATAATAAATAAATAATATCAAAAATTCAACACAATGTTAAAGTCAATACTTTACTAAAATAATTTTATAAACATGTAAAGATTTTTACCACATAATTAGAAGGGTCAGTGTTTTTTTTTATTGTTTAAGCTTTATTATATTGGAATTTCCAAAATAGATTTCAGAAATATATTTTTTCTATCCGTAGAAAGATTTTGACATTGCAAAAAAGGACAAAACAGTGTCAATAATTGTGGTATGAACAGGTCACTGTCTTGGCATATTTGGATAAGCTAAATCTTATGTTACCATTTGACGACTACAGAGTACCATCTAACATATTGACCTATATTGTCCTTTTATGTAAATGGCACCTTTTGAAATAGGTATCTTATTTAAATGAACAAAAGGAGTAATTTGACAGCGATATAGTGAAATTTTCAAAGTTTACTATATTTCTGTCATCGTTAATTATATTAAATGCCAAATAAAGTAGGTTAGGTTATTTTACTTTATCATCTGTTATCGAAGCTCCTGACATATACTTTGTTAGATCTTGTTATATTTCATTAGATTCAAGATGATTAATTATAGTTATCTAGGTATGTCTATCCCTTATTTAAACTCCCACCCACAGTGATGCAATGTTAACTGTACATGTTGGGTGGGATGCTGACAAGAAACAATTAACTCTTTGAAAATTTAATGTCAATTTTAATTGCTTCAACAATGAATCTTTTTGTCCAAACATTTTATGAATCTTTTTGTACATTTACGAAAAAACGTAAGAAAGATTAGTAAAAACAAGAAAACACCTGTATTTATAAAACAAAAATTGGTTTTCCTGAATCATTACATGTTTGTTGCCTCAACTTGTCGACAAAAGTATTAGTCATGCGTATAAATGAACATATGGAGGTTCTTTTATCTAATTTGGCGGCAATGTAAAATCTGGTGATATTTTTCAAGCTAGAAATAGTGGTTCCGTTTAAAAGCATATTATTTTCCAATGAATGCATAATAAAGAGAGTTCTGGAATAAGGTTGCTGGTTCAAACCCGAGAGGCCATTGTACATCGCAAATCAGTCTTATACAAGAAGAAAATACAACAATTTTTGTTATAACTTTTTTTTTATTTCTTTTGGCGAATAATTTCCATTATGACTGGGTATAAAAACAAATTTTAGAACTTTATATATACACATCATATTTGCTCCGACAACGGTCGCAAATAGAAAAACGTTATGTTAAATTTTAGCCAAAAAGGGACTCGAAGAATGAGAGTACCTTCCGCCAAACGTCGTTTGGGCATTTTGATCAAGAAAAAATAACAAATTGTCTTATTATAAACAACCTATTTTTTGCCAGTATACAGATTTTAATGATCAATTCTTATGTTTATACTATATTGATAATTAGGAATAGTTATAAATGTATTGACCTTCCGGATAATCAAGGCCACGTGATTATTTTCCATTTTCGTTTATTTAAAATTGAATCAAAGCGAGATTTATAAAGATTTATATATGAAGAGCACTTCAATAGTTAACGTTTCTTATGTGAATACTATTGATAATTTGGAATAGTTATAACTGTATTGTCCCTTTCGTATAAATAGGGCCACGTGGTTATTTTTTTATTTTCGTTCATTTAAAATTCAATAAAAAAACGAGATTTATAAAGATTGACATATAAAGATATAAAGAGCACTTTAATAGTTAACGTTTAAAATAATAATTTAAACTTTACAATTAACATCAAAAATTAAAACCTAATTTAAGATTTTAAAGAAGATTTAAAGTATGATTATATTTTAGGTTGAATTTCAATGAATCTTTCCATGTCCAATACGAGATACTATTTCAAAAAAGCTTTGTTCCGACCAACAGTTAAAGCAGCATGTTTAAAGCGTTAGGATTTCCTTTATTTATAAAAAAATTCTTTGCTTTTTCAATGAGTGAATATGTTTTACAATTTAATACTTCTATGAAAGCGAATGATAAGTGGAAAAGGTGAATGACAGTTAAAAAAGATAAAGATGCATAAAGGCAAACATGAGATTTCAAAGCAAAAGTTACGTTGACAGGTAAAACAAATGTGAATTCGCTTTTAATCCATTTCAGATTTCAAATGTTTAATTCTAAATTTTTTTGTAGTTAAGTCAAATGACCTATATAAATTGTCAATCCTACCTAGACACGAAGCAAAAACTTTTGATAGTTAAAAATAATTAAATAATTGTATTATATATCTACACTCATAAATACCCTTAACCTCGTTTATAAATAATTCATTAGACTCGGTATTAGTTTATTATTGTTAAGTAAAAAGTAATCTAAATATTAAAAAAAACTGTTTGGTTCTTTTATCATATTATCTTCTAATGTATAACATGTCTTGATTTATTATCGTCTTAGTCGCTGATTTACATCTTTCACCTAATTGCATATACTTCAATACTGCTGACTCGTAGTTGTTTAATATATGTCACAAGAAATATCTATTTCGCCTCTTTTAAATATGCTGGACAAATCCAGACCTTCACAAAAAATTCAAAACGATCATATGACAAAAGATGATTTTTAAATATATATCATGAAGTGACCTAATTATTACGCAGTTAAGAGAAAAATATCATGTGCATTTGATACATATATATTAAAACATTATCATAATTAACATTGATACTTTGGTTGCATATTTTAATATCCTTCAAGTAACCATTGCATGCAAATAAATCACAACTGTGTGGCTACCAATCATTAATGCAAACAATGGCAATTTCAAACAAATGTATATTAAACACTTAGTTATTGGAAACAAATGATATAAGTGTTTTACAATTCATCTCAAATTTTTTTCAATATATATTACCATACCTATCTATAAAAGTTAATATACACTGCTGTACCTCCTTAATGTACATAAACAACATTGTAATATTTATATTATATGTTCTGTATATATGACTATGTACAAATATGTATACGTCAATAATACATTATATTTTGTAATCTATTAAACATGTATGCGTAACTTAATGGCAAGTGCAAATCTTTAAAAAGCATTGGCTCCGAAAAAGTTATTTAACGTTCGAAAAATTTATAGCATTTATTTTATTAACAAATAACTCGCTTTCTTACAGTCATTAAGTATATTTTGTGTAACTAGAGTAAATAGGCAGCACATTTCTTTTAATTTTTTAAATACCATATAAGTCTGAGCACAAGCTTCAAGTAGTAAAATTAAACCAATTTTTTACAAAACAAAATCCTCTTCCAGTAGAAATATCAAAATAAAAAGGCATTGAATTATTCGTATATAGTGATAAAGTCAGACGTCATAGTACTATTTCATTAACTCACTTATGTCTTTAAAGTGATATGAAGTTTTTCACATCTGAGTTCGTTCTTGAGATAAATGAAATAGATAATAGGCAAAACAATCAATTTATATTTAAGGAACCACATTTTACTGAAAAAGAGGCATAACACATACACCTGGCATCAGCAAATGGTGAACTAATATTTGAATGTAGGGAAAGCATTTTTTTTTTAAAAACCGGGGAAAAAAACAAACAAACAAAAAAATAAACAAAAAAAGAACAAAACGTTTATTTTAGAAACCATCAATTGTTTGCGTAAAAGTTATTAGACAAATAGTTGATGCTTTACAAAATTTACCAAATAGTGAATAACAAAATACAATTTTTGATACATAATTGATACATATTTTTACTTGATTGTATCATGACTGCCTTCAATGATAAGCAATGATATTTGGTTTGAAAGTTGTACACATAATGTATTGCCAAGAATTACGTTTTACGTTTAGATTACCACGAATCTATATGTACTTAGTAATGTTTGTAATAATATCTTAATAATATGAAACCCTGCACACCAATGTTCATGTTTATTTGAATTATGCCGGACACGCTGACTAGTACATATTTTATTTAAACTTTCCGAACCTGTCTACAAAATAAACGAATGAATTAATTAAATAAATGAAGATTTTTCATGACTAGCTCAACAATATTGAACCAGGAAATAAACATTTTGCTGGTCTACAAAGTTGTCAACAGTTTATTTTCTAATAAAAGGTAAAGGAAAAATTGTATTTTTCATCAAAAAGTTGATTATTTAGGTTTAAAATTTTTATCGCATACTGTAAACTTATCTCTATTAAATGGTACTGCTTTCTACACTAGTGTAGTTGTTTAATATGCGGTGTCAAAGATCCAGATTTATTGCCGTCTTATACGCTTATTTCAATTTAATAATAAAATGCAAACATTTCGAAAATGCTGACTTATGCTCTTTAATCAGATTATATATCTAAATGAGTTGCCAAATCTATATCATTATTACCTATTTAGTTATGTAACTTGATGCATGCCTCGAATAAATTAAGCATTAAGTAAATTAAACGTTTCTACATTGAATGTCAAAGTGATCTATGTAATTGGAGCAGCACCTTCTTTGATCCTCCTGACCTTGACATAGACACGTGTCAGATGTTAAAATGATAGGGTGTATGTCGCTAGATATTATTTAAATTACCACAAAGTAATGTAATAATTCCTCCTGGTTATATATACGAATAAAGATGTATACTTGAGCACGTTTTCAGTGAAATATTGATTTGCATTTTTATTTTGTAGATACACGCATATAATAATATTGACGAAGACTGTAATTCAAGCTACTATAACAAGAAGGGATAAAATATCTAAAGTTCTACCAGCTTCAGCTATTTTTGTTAAAAGAAAATAAATGATACAAATGGTTATTGTTTTGAAATATTTAGATATTACAGAAGAAGAAAAAGAAATTACATTTAGATTAAAAATAAAAGAATCCGATTTATGCAATACCATTCTCTGATTCTGGCGAAATTTAATTAAAACATAAATGTATACGTGTTCCCGTACTTTGTGATTAAATCACAATGCTTTATTAAATAACACATGTCCATAAGATACAAAACGGGACATAAATATAGCTTATAACATTTTAACAATGTTGTAAATCATGTTCCCAGATTAACGCATTATGAGTTATATATTATCAATGTAATAGATAAAACATGATACTCATCGTGTTAGCTTTGGTTAAATTGTACTATAAACTTGAAACATTTGATACTGTTATCAGACTGATCATGAGTACAACATGATAATAAATGTAATAAAATCCTCTATATCTATCAAAAATTGTCGTGAGAAATATTTAAAAAGTGTTACCTTTACAAAAGTATTTTAATCATAGAAACTTTAAATTGTTTAAATTTATGATATGTATCTCTTTGATATATTATCACACTTCTTAAGGAGTGATAAATCAATATCTTACACATGACAATCATTACCTGTGTACTTGAGGTGTCAGGTAAGGATAATTTTAATTCATAAAACTCTTGGTATCATTAATGTATTAACATAAATTATAAGTTTACAGTTAGCCTTTTAACACCCATTTCATAAAAGGTCGTATGTATTATGTTTCTGAAGAAAAAAATCATCAAATCATCAAATTATTATCATGGAGTTGAAAAAACAAACAAAAAAAACATGATAAATGATATAAATATGCACGATTTTAACTTTTAATATTGTATAATTTTAGTTATTTAGATTTTGACAGGTTATATTGTCCCGAGTCCAAAGGCTTTATAACACATTCATAATGCAATAAACTTCCATATTAGAGAAAATTTTGAATTACATCAGGTCGTGTATATATTTAAAATAAATTTCCAGTGAAAAGCGACTTACATACGTGCAGTATTATAAGGTAATTATACATTACAATTCATTACAATACTGAATTCTTTTCGACGAGTACACAGCTGTTAAACCTATATTGGACGAGGCGCTAGCCGAGTCCCGTTTCTGATATAGGTATTGCCGCCGTGTTCTCATGGTGAAAGTGCATTGGTTATATTTTTATAAAGTGTGAAAAACTTAAACAACACAAGTACACGTTTATTCATTTTATGTTATACTTCGCACGTTAATGCATAAAAACTAAGTTTCAAAGCTAGCAGTAACTATTATGACAACCATGTGGTAAAATTAACACGTTGCGAACCTCTTATATTTATCTACAAACAATGTAATAAAGTATTTTTAAATCATAACGCATGCAGATGTACACTTATCTAATGCTGAATGTGATCACACTTCAGAAGACTGAGAGTCTAAAACCATAGGAGCTCCTTTGGATAATAAGGATTACAGGTGTTATGCTTAGGTTAATAGACTATAAATCAAGACAAAATGTTCAATATTAAACGAATCATCTTGAAGAAACTGTTAACTACATGACCATTCACAGTAACAATATACTACAGCTTATCTGAACAAGAAGTTAACGGGTTTTTTTTCTTTGCATCTGGCTTCGACTGTAACAGATGTCGATCGAAAATTTGCAAGCAAAAATAAAGCAAATGGTATAATGATTTGAGTAACAGTTTCATTGTTTTTGTTATTTCACATGATGAAATGTTAACAAAAACACCAGAATATTTATACAAATGAATACGTTGTCCTTCTCATTTTACGGTAATACATACAATTTCATTAAACTTCAATCCTGTGAAAATATTTCGTTTATTAAGATGTCAAAACCCTTGTTTCATTGTTTTATATATAATATTAACAAAAATAAAATAAATTGATAAAAACAAGCAACTTTTAACTATTAGACATTGTCAATTCTATTTAAATTGATTTATTGTAAAATCATTAACTTAAAAGTACTCAATGTGATTTAATTTTTCAAAATCAAAAACAGATGTAGAAGTAATGATTGCAATTTCAAAACATAATGGTCTACAAAAATATAACTGCTGTAATTTTCGGACGAGCTGCTTTATATTGCAATTGGGTCAAATCAAGAAGCTAGTCACAATATAGTATCATGCGCTGATAAAATGCGTAAAATATAAGATTTTATGAAGTAATCGCTCTGTAATATTTAGGTCACTTTATGATATATTTTTTTTATCACATGATTGTCACTGAAAATTCTTATTAACTATAAACACGGCCTGATGTTATTAAGTATTTTTCTCTAATATGGAAGTTTACTGCATTGTGAATTTGTTATAAAGCCTAGGGACTAGGGTTATTGATACAACAACCGTTTTTATCGGACAATATAACCCGTCAAAAGTCTAATCTAAATCTAAAAATATACAATATTTAAAGTTAAAATCATGCATATTCATATCACTTATCGTGTTGAAGTTGATTATAATTTTATTTCTTTATGAAATGTTTCCTTAAGAAATAAACAAGTACATATGACCTTTTAAGGAATATATGGCTAACTGTAAACTTATAATTTATGTTAATTCATTAATGATACCAAGAGTTTCATGAATTAAAATTCTCCTTACCTGACACGTCAAGTACACATGTAATTAGAGTCATGTGTGAGATATTGATTTATCACTTCTTAAGAAATGTGATAATATATTAAAGAGTTTAATATCATAAAACAGTTTAACGTTTCTTAGCGTAAAGATCTTTTGTAAAGGTAACACTTTTGAAGATTTTTCACGACAACGTTTGAAAGATCTTGTAGATTTTATTACATATAGTTTCATGTTGTACTCATGATCAGGCAGTCTGATTACAGTATTTCATGTTTCTAGTGTATATTATAAAAGATATAAACCAAAACTAACACGATGAGATTAATTTAATATTTATTACATCTATCATATAAGTCTGATAATTTATAGCTCATAATACGTTGATCTGGTTACATAATTTACAACATTGTTCAAATGTTTCAAGCCTTTTCTTTGTGCGAACATGTGCTTTTATATAAAGCATTGTGATTTAATCACATAATACTGGAACACGTATACATTTATGTTACAATTTTATTTTGCCAGAGTCAGAGAATGGTATTGCATTAATCAGATCATTTCATTATTTTCTTAATGTTATTTCTTTTGATCTTAATATTACAAACCTATATCCGAGTGTATCATTTGTTTTCTTTTAACATACAATATATATAGCTGGTAAAGCTTTTGATATTTTATCACTTCTTGTTATGGTAGCTTGAATTATCTTCATCAACATAATTATTTTTGTGTATTACAAAACAAAAATGCAAATTAATACTTCACTGAAAACGTGATAGAGTATACATCTATATTCGTATATATAACCAGGGGAATTATTACATTACTTTGTGGTAATTTAAATAATATCTAGCGACATACACCCTATCATTTTAACATTTAACACGTGTCTATGTCAAGGTCAGGAGGATCAAAGAACGTGCTACTCCAATTACATAGATCACTTTGACATTCAGTGTAGAAACATTTAATTAACTTAATGCTACATTTATGCGAGGCTTGCATCAAGTTGCATAACTAAATAGGTAATAACGATATAGATTTAGCAACAAATTTAGAAAAATAATCTGATTAAAGAGACTAATTCAGCATTTTCGAAATGTTTGCATTTTTAATAACAAATTCAAATAAGCTTATAAGATGGCAATGAATCTGAGTCCTTGACACCGCATAATAATACCTGTTTGCTTCACTACACTGCTGTAGAAATCAATACCATTTAAAAGTGATAAATTAACAATATGCGATACACTTTTCTAAACCTAAATAATCAAACTACACAACAATTTTTCCTTTACTTTTTCTTTAGAAAATAAACTTTTCAACACTTTGCAACCAACACTGTGTTTATTTCCTGATTTAATATCGTTTAGCTTGTCATGACAAAAATCTTCATTTAATTAATTTATTTATTTGTGTATTTTGTAGGCAGGTTCGGAAAGATTGACATATAATATTTACTAATCAGCGTGACATGCATGATTCAAATAAACATGAATATTGGTGCGCAAAGTTTCATATTATTAAGTTATTCTTACAAAAGTTACTAAGTACGTACATATAGTTTTTCTAAGATTCGAGGCGATATAAACGGAAAACGTAACGTAAAATATTCGTAATGTTTACAACTTTGTAAAATGTTTATAATGCTAACATGGCAACCTTACATACCGTATAAAAGAGTATACCCCGTAAGATCTGATATACTTTGATTTTGATTATTATGTTACTATCCTAAGATCAGCATTGACGATATCTATTTTAAGGATTATTTGTATAATTCCATATATTTACGATAATCTGGACCCTTAAAACAAAACAAAAAATCATCGGAAGTTCATTTTTTTCAGTTACATAATTGTTTGTTCGTATTATCCATCATAATATAAATTACTTCCAATTATACTTGAATGAGGTTGAACTTATGCATAATGTGATTTTAATAGGTTCATTAAACCTTTAGAAAAAAGTTAAAATGAATAAAGATAGCAAGGTCACATTTCATGTCAAAGGTGAGGGAAGTATATTTCTAAACATTTGTTCGAAGAAAGGAATGCACATGAATATAATAATTATAGGCTGTAGTGAACATATGTGGTAAAATAATTTATTCTTGTATAAACTGTTCAAAAAAGCTTATGTATAATGTATGTTTAGTAATCAATCTAAACTAATGATTGAAAGACTTATCTAATGCATATCCGTTTTATAACTTAGGTGTTAGAATAGAACTCCGACGGTTCAATGACAATTCGGCAACGAATATAAAGAAAATTTCGCAGATTAATACAGGTAAAATATTGTCAACAATTATGCCGACAATCCCTCTTTGTGATAACAATTCTGCCACCAATCCTCCATCTGTGATGATTGCAATGACAGCCCTTCGAGTAACGAAAACAATTTTCTTCATGTAAATGAAAGTAGTAAATTTACCTGTAAACAAATAACAGAGATAGCCAAAGAAGTACATTAAACTGAGGTATACTTATATAAATAAATCAAAGTATTATGCAATAGTTAAATTGTCATGTAAAGGGTCTTTTTAAAGGTTTTAAGTTTACATTTCCTGGAGCTAAGTTATGATCTTGATCGAAAATACTGTTTCTATTACATTCGAAACATAGTCCCGCAACAAAGAAACTATCTATGGTCAATAAATATTTGTATGTGCTTCATAGAATTTTTTTTAATTTGATGTGTGATATTTTGTTATTGAATTCATATCTTGTTGGCTTGAATGATATCTTGTATCCGACATTTAAATTTAATTTAAATGACATGTTAGCTAAAGCCTGTGTTTAGAAATGATATAACCGACATCTAAATTTGATTAAGATGGAATGCTAAATAATCAAAGATTTGTCTGTAGGAAACAGTGATATGGAATGCTTATTCTTTGAAGAAAAGCTACATGGTATTGATGTTTACGTTTTCATTTGTATCCTGTAATATTTAACAAGTGCAACGTTGATTACACAAAAAGTACATCTTTTGAAGAGCATATTTTATGCTTTTATTCAAGGGGTCTCTTAGACATTGCTTTACCCTTATTTCTTTTATTGAGATAGTTCAACCATTTGGAGGAGTGAATGAGTGACTTTATATACATGTTTATATATCATTTTAATAATACACGGCGATCAAAACGAGGCTATCATGTTTTACAACCGTCGAGATATTTTATGTTTTTACAATCAAATCTGATGATTAGAAAAATGAAACGCTTATAAGATTGCTACCTGTAGTTCTATCTTTAAACGATACATAATTTTGTTTTTAACAATTTATATTTGTGCATGCATTAGTAATTTACAGTTGAAATGTATATGGTCTGAAAGTAATTTCTTTTCTGAAATTGATATATCCATAAGATCCATCCTAGAATTTTATTTTTGTTACATTTTTCTACAAAACAAACTGATTTCAGTGGCAAACCTAGAATCTATCCACAATAAACAAGTTTGGTGATCTTCAGATCTATCAGCGTTAGCGATGCACCTTTTCTTGAAATAACTTGATTTAAAATAACAATTTTACTATTTCCATCCGTTGCCTCACAACATACCCATGACCATGCTACACGCTTACTTGTCAAAACAATTGTTTTAATTACAAAAATCAACAATCTTTTGAGGATATATTTTAAACAGTTCACAAACTAATACATGGATAAAATGCTTGGAAAAATAATGTGCAACTGTCAAATAATATTGCTATCGTACATGTACTGAATTAAATTTTTCAAAATATGTGAAACTAATGTCCATTAACATTGAAAAACCTAAGGTGGTATGAAGATTGTTTTATCTTTTCTTAACCAATTCTGATGCTCCATTAACATGAGGGATTTTCTGAACCAATCCCCTTTCTATTTCGCTAAAACTGAGAGATACGTTTTTACAAATATGCTTCTCTGTCGTTTGTTATGTTTGTTATTATTTCAAATTAATTCTTCAAGTGATGAAAACATGTTTGTTGTTGTTCTTCTACATAGCTGGTACAAACGTTTAACCTAAATTGTCAATTCTTTCAAACACAATGGTAAACTTTTGTTATATGTTATTAAATTGTCAAAAATATAATTAAGTTTAATAAAAAAAGAGTTTTCAATTCCTCTAGAAACATTGTTAATTATAGTATGTCTTGTCCCTACCTTTATTCCGAGGGTCTGAGGTTTTGGTCAAAGATCATATGTTTATAAAGGTTTGTACTTTGTAGAATAACCTTCCTCGAAGTATAATAGGAATTAAGTCCTTTGGTAAGTTAAATTAACTATAAAAGAATACAGTTCAACAACTGATGAGTGATGTTATGTAAACAATTGTTGTAAAATGGTTTGCAGGCTTTTTTTACATCACTTATAAACTGAAATATGATCAAATATTTATGAGCATAAGTAGTCTTTAAAGCTGGATGCCTACTGATAAGCCCCAAAATTATTTTACAAAATATTTTTCTAAAAATGTATTGAGATTTTAGAATCTGTTTTTTTCAGTACATATCACCATATGTCTAATGTGTGACTAATGCAGTAAGTTTTTTTTTGCAAATTCTTGCCTTTTGTGATCATTCTTTGTATTCACTAGTGTCATTTTAAATTAGTTAATTACTTTCTTTGATCAATTTATAATATTTTACTTTTTGATACATTTTTTTATGAATATATGCGTGCATTTGGGAATGTTAGTTAAAACCTCTAGTTTTCTTTGGCGTTTTTTTTCTGCGATATTTAATCTTAGCTTGAGTAAAGCGTGTTTTCGTTCCTTGTTTTTTTATTTTAAGGTGATGTTGAACTTAAGAAAACAAAAGTGACATATAGATTGACACCCCTGTTAATAATACTGACCTGTATGTTGGACATAAAAATCTCGGAAATGTAAAATGTTCATAAAAGATAATAAAATCATTTTCTCCCTACATCAAATACTGATTTGGAACTTTTGGTTTCACATGAATTCAATAAAGCCAAAGACTACTGGCTGCAACTTGCTCTACGCTTACGGTGGATGCATACCAAGATAAGCCGCCATATCCCTGTCGTGTGATTATTTGGTTAAAATCTTTGCTCATTATACATGTCTATTTTTTTTTAAATCCCTAAAAATGATAAATGACTTAGTCCATACTGAATGATGAATATGTAAATTTAAAATATTTTATATGCATATATAAGGTAAATAAAGATCTTACAGAAGAGTTTTGTCTTCATTATCACATTTTCTTGTTCGGATATACATGCATGGTTCTGTAAACGCCTACATGAAAGATCCTTTAAAAGAAGGGAATGACTAATTGATAATTCAGTTATCACTTAAAGTTAATGTCAGCCATTACAACGCCATCATACAACATGTGTATGACATGACCACAAGAAAATATAGTTACAAAGACAAGGAATGTCGCTAAAGTTTACCAATATATTAAAAGTAAACCAACTGATAAAGTCTTATCCGAACTTAAAGTCCGACCACTTATGCTAGTTGCAGTCCGTTTTTTAGCAAATAATGAACACTTCATAATTGTATTTGCATTATACAGAACAACTTCTTTTAAAGTATGATCGATGTAAGGGCTCTACCCTATGCACTACTCTTTATTGATATCGTTTTTGAAAACTGTATTTTGTACAACTTTAAAGTCTTATATTCAGCAATAATCAACTGGTTACGTTGGCAGTGTCTGTCAAGATTGTTACAGTGTAAAACTTTGATGTAATACAAAAATGTAAAATTAGTTGCAAACAGTCATTTCTAACAAATATGAATAGTAAATCATTGGTTTTTATAGCACTTTCTTTCGGAAAATGTAGGGTAATGTCTTAATCAAAATGTATAAACAGAACCTCTCCCATCCTGATTTTTGTTTCTCCTAGATTTTAAAGGAACTGTACTGAGGTCCAAAGCCTGAAAACCTAAAATTGGAAAATAGGTCAACTGTAGTGTAAGGTATTTTGCGGGAAAAAGGTATGGTTACACAAAACTTTAGATGTCTGAGCAATTTAAATAAAAAGTTAACGATCTAACGTGTTCTTTTATTTCATAAATGTCCTTTCTGTATTTTTTTATAATGGCAAGAACTATCATTTACATTTTATTATAGAATGGCCAATGAGATTCCCAGGTTTCGGTTTTTTAAAGGGCAAATGGAGATTTTTCTAACACTTTTATCAGCTTCAACTTTTGTATGTTGAGAAGAAATGGACGTACGATACAACTGGTCGTTTTGTAATATTTAGATGTCAAACAAGAAAAAGAAATAACCTTGGAATAAGAAAAAAGAATACACAATACCATTCTGGCAAAATACACTTACAACATAAATGTATTAAATCTTTATATAATACCATATGTTGGATATACAAACGGGATATGAAGTAAAGCTTATAACATTAGAACAATGTTGTAAATTATGTTTCCAGATTACCGAATTATGAGCTATAAATTATCAGACTTACCTGATAGATGTAATAGATAAGAAATGATTCTCATCGTGTTAGGTTTGGTTTATATCGACTATATAATATAAACTAGAAACTGTTATCATGAGTAGGATAAGAAACAAATGTTATAAAATATACTTCATCTATCAAAAGTTGTCGTGAGAAGTCTTCAAAAAGTGTTACCTTAACAAAAGTTGTTTAACCATAGAAACTTTAATCTGTTTTATGATATTTATCTCTTTAATATATTGTCATATTTCTTACGAAGTGATAAATTAATATCTTACACATGACTCTAATTACCTGTGTACTTAAGGTGTCAGGTAAGTAGATTTTTGATTCATAAAACTCTTGGTTATCATTAATGTATTAACATAAATTATACGTTTACAGTTAGCCTTTAAACACCCATTTCATTAAAGGTCGTAAGTACTTGTTTCTTTCTTAAGGAAACATTTCATAAATAAAATTATTATCATGGAGTTGGAAAAAATCCAACACGATAAGTGATATGGATACGCACGATTATAACTTTAAATATTGTATATTTTTAATTATAAACTCTTTGACAGGTTATATTGTCCGATATAAACAATTGTTTGTAATAATAACGCGAGTCTCTAGGCTTAATATGCAGTAAACTTCCATGTTAGAGATAAACTTCCGCGTATAGAGTTAATATAAATTTCCAGTGAAAATTGACAATTACAAAACGTGCAATATCATGAGGTTGAGTACAATGGTGAATTCTATTGGACGAGTACACATCTGTTAAACCTATATTGAACGAACGCTAGCCGAGTCCCAATTCTGATATAGGTATTGCAGCCGTGCTCTGATGCATTGGTTATATATTATGAAAAGAAAATAACACGCAGTACATGTTTATTAATTTCAGTGTTATACTTTGAATGTTAATAAAAACGCATAAAAACTGATTATTAAACTATCGGTAATTATCATATTAACCATGTTGTAACATTAACACGTGGCAAACCTCTTATATTTATCTATAAACAATGCAATAAGGTATTTGTAAATCATATCGCATGCAGATGTACACATATCTTATGCTGAATGTGATCACACTTCAGAAGACTAAGGGTCTTAAACCATAGGAGCTCCTTTGGATAATAAGGATTACAGGTGTTATGCTTAGGTAAATACACTATAAATCAAGACAAAATGTTCCATATTAAACGAAGCATCTTGAAGAAACTGTTTACTACATGACCAATCACAGTTACAATATACTACAACTTACCTTAACATGAAGTAAACGTGTTTTTTTCTTTACATCTGGCTTCGAGTGTAAACAGATGTCGATACAAAAACATCATTAAAACAGTTGGAAGCCGTAACAATAAAACACCACATAATGATTTGAGTAATTACTTCATAGTTTCTGTTATTTCACATAAAACATTGTAAACAAAATCACCAGCATAACCATACAAGTTAATATTTTTTACCCATAATACGGTAATTCATATTAAAGAATTGCATTTAACTTTAAACTTAAAACTTGAGATTATTATTACGGTCAAAAGATTATATTAATAAAAAAACTAAAATAAAAGAATTTTAAACTGATGGAAATGGCAACATTGTTATTTCTATCCAAATACTATAAATACTTTGATTCAATTATCGTAAGATCAATCTTTGACAAAAAAGGAATTCAAATATTGCAAACTTTAAAAAAAATTGATGTAAATAAAATACTGCAATTATAGAACATAATTATCCATAAATTTGTAAGACAGGTTAACAAAATACAAATTAACACTACTCAGGCGCGGATCAAAACTTTTTACCACACTGGTTATTATATATTTCAAAAGGTTGAATTTGCACTTTTACTAGTTTTCAAGAAACGGTTATACGTCAAACATTTGCATGATTTCACTCATAAAACTTCTGTTGATACTATCTTATAATTATTATGCATTTTACCGCACGTGATATTATATTTTGAATTAACCAACACCATTTCATAAATATAAAGCTCGTTTAAAAATTAAAGCAGTTTAGTACAGTGAAGTAATATAACAGCAAAATAGGCAGAATAACCGAACGAATGAAATTAGATTAGAACAGTGAAATATTAATAGCAACCTTTTACGATGACATAATCTAAGATTTTGAAATTGGCTTTTCTTGCAAGTTGAGATTTTTTCCACAACAATCTATTAACGTTATATTCAATTCTATTGTTGAGTCCAAATTTACTTTTAAGCAAATGTAAAACTCCAGACCTTACTTGTTACTACAAAATGTATGTCTTTAAGCACTTTTTCCTTTTTCACTCTGAAATGATATATTGCTAAAGGTATGTATATATAATGGTATGAGAAAATATATTTTATATCAAAATGTCTCGTCACATAAATAAGATTATCATTATTCATTACAGCACACATGCATCGTTTTGAATATTTGCAAATCATGTATAAGTAAAATTGTTCTCCTTCTAGACAATTCATATAGCTTGTATTGGGTCTATGTTTGCCTTTATTTAGGACGTATTTCTACGTTCTATTGGTTACACTTATATATCATGATAAAGAATTTCTTCACCTCTACACGCAACTGCAACCACCGGCTCTACCTAACAGAAAGACAAACAAACATGGCAAGAAACAAATAAAACTTTAATTTCTGCTAATGTGTTATGATTCCATTTTCAAAAACATGTTTTCGCAAGTAGTTAATATTTATAAAATAGTTTTTTAAATTATAATTTATAGCTTTAGTTTTAACATTCTCGTTTTTATAATCATCATTTAGAAAATATCACACATCATTGCATCCAAGCTACACTTAATCTTCTTTTATTATGTTGAAAATTATTCACAGTGTTTGTTACTTTATAACTGATAAATATGAATACCAACATGCTTAATATTTTGGTGCATTGTTTAGCAATTATAATTTTCTCTATTTTGTCTTACTTTTCGGGGAAAGAAAACAAAACCGCTCTACGTTTAAAAACATTTTATTGATAAACATTACATATCATGAATACAGTAATTTACAGCTTGGACAGAAAGGTATTGACTCTTTTAATAGCCCTCTTCTTTAAAAATAAATAAGCTTTTAAATTATGTTTAAAGCAATATACTTTATTACATAATACAATTGAAATCTTCCGTAATGCAGGTTGTATCACCTAAAAAGTTTAGACAAATTAAAATAGTAAAAAATCATTTTCATAGATAACGTGATTTGAGAACTTATATAATAATCACACATAAACATAGTCAATTTTTCCAAGAACTATATGAAGATCCTATTCAAGAAAATGCACTCTTTAAAATTATTGGTTTATGATTTGTTAAAAAATAAACACGCATTATTTAAACTGACACCTTTAAATTAAGCTTCCATCATTTTAAGATTCGTGTGCCTGAAATAGGAAGTTATGTTGTATATCAAGTTGTAAAAGACAATAAAATACCTATTATACTAATAAGACATAATGTTCTGCGATGTCCACATGAGTATATCAATTAATAACGTCATTTTACAGTATATAGTAATCTTATAACAAAAAACATTCAAGTGTTTAAAGTGTCATTATGGTCACCTCGTTATTAACATAATATTATACATGTAAAATCAATATTTCGCGTGTAGTGTAATATATTACAGGATTCAAATGGAAGCGAAAACAACACTATCATGCTTTATTGTAAACCCCAGCCCCCCCCCCCCCAAAAAAAAAGCCCCCCATGTCACTGTATCTTAAACACAGACTATAGCTTGCCTTTACTATTAATCATTTTGATATTGCGGATATTAGATATCATCCAAGCCAACAAAATATAAATTAAATAACGAAATGTCTACACAACTAAATTAACCGGAATTTGATAGCTCATGGGGTACCTGAGAATATTGTCCGACGGAAAGAGCATATCTTATCTTATGGGAGTCATTTTAGATTATATGCTATGAAGAGAGTAAATTTATTTTGAAATAAAATGATTGATTTTGAGTACGAGGACAATAGTAAAAATACATAAGAAAAATAATATTTTCGATCTAGACCATTTTCTAGCCCAATGGAACGTAAAACGTAGAACGTAAAACATAAGGTAAACTAATTTTTACATGACGATTAAACTATTGAAAATAAGTAAACTATCAATATAAGTAAACTTAACCTCGATTAATTGTTCTCCTTACGATATCTCGGTTCTTCTTTTCCAGGCCAACACATTAATATCTTACCTTCATCTACAGGGAGATAATTGTTTAAGTGACGGTCATCATTGCTCGCCACACAGAGGAAGGATTAATGGAGAGTAAGTCATATCAATCTCAAAACTGCCGTGCATAAAGTTTACACAAGGGTTTTTCAAGCTTATAAAACAATAAATATGTTTGCCACAGATGTTCAATGTAGCTTAATATAATCATGTGCTTTCTTTTCTCCAAAATTAACCTCCCACAACTTTGACACGAAATGTGACCTAGTTATCTGTACTCATTTTTAACATTTTCTTAAAATTCTTTGAACCTATTAATATCACATTATGCTTGAATTGCACCCTCATTCAAGTATAACTTGGAAGTGATTTCTGTCATTAAGTGTAATAAGAAGAAACAAAGACATATATGAAATCTAATTTTTTCGATGCATTGTTTTGTTATAAGGGATACAGATGTATCGTTAAAATTTATATAAAAGGAATAATTCGTTAATACATGTACCGATAATGCTGATCTTTGGATATAAACAGTGTCCAAAACTAACAAAATTCAAAACATTTGACCATGGGTGATTGACTTGATATTAATTTTTTTTCATAGGAAGGAAACGAGTATATTTCTTAATTATACGAGAAATACGTCTTATTAAAAAGCATATTTTATGATTTATATTCAACGGGTGAGGTAGCCGTGGCAGCTGTACTTCACTTCAGTGTTGTGATATTTTTCTGGTCCTTCAGGGTCATTGATGTCAGCACTATTAAGTGTTGAGAATTGAGTACCGCTTAAGTCGATGCTGGGGTGTGAGAGATGTTGCATTTATTCATTATCCCTCATGCACAGACTCAATCAAACGAGTCTGCAATTCTCATGTAATTTTGCTGTAGTTAATGTTCCGAGGGATCTCTTTGTTTCCAGATTTTTAAACATTACTTTACCCTATCATTTATTTAACATCATTTGGAAGGGTGAACAAGTAACTTTTATCATTTAAAGTATCATTTAAAGAAGACACATATATCAAACGAGGCTATCGTATTTTACAACCGTCGCCATATTTATAATTTACAATCGTATCAAATCGTACGGTTAGAAAAATGAAACCGTTATTAGGCTGTTACCTGTAGTTTTATCTTTATGTGATACATAATTCTCGTGTTTAACATGCCAGTTTTTGTTTTGCATACATAAAACATTTAATGGTTAAATATTATGGTCTGATTTTCCTCGAACTTGTTCAAAATAATCATCCCATAAGTTCCATCCCAGAATATTGTTTATGTTATATGTTTGTATAAAACTGACAGTTGCAAATGACAAACCTAGGTCCCGAAAATAACAAGGTTGGTGATCTTTAGACCAATATATATCTAACGAGATTCACCTTTTCTAGCTTAAAAAACAACAATTTTACTATTTTCATTCGTTGCCTCGCAACATACCCATGAATGAAGTATTACATTTGTTAGAAAAAACAACAGTCTGAAAAATGTATTTTCAAACAATGCACGCACATATAGAAAATAATGTATGAAATTAAAAATCCAAAATACGCGAAACTAATATACATGAACGTTTAAATATCCGGTGTCGCATGACTAATCTTTGGGGTTTTTTTCCTTTATTACATTTTACTCTACTCTTGTCTAACTGCGTAATCATTTGTATTGTTAAATGCTATTTGTATGATACATTTATGGAGACCACGAAAATATGAGTTTTACTAAAATATCTATAATCAAGGATATAGCTGAAGAATCAGCTCTCTGTTTATGAAGTGCTTAATAAACGTCTTGTTGAAAACAAAGAAAAGTTGTCTGCTTATTTGGTCACTGAATACATCTGGAACGACACTTAAATAGACCTGAAGGAAAATGACGCAAGTATACGTATGTAAATAGCCCTGTGAGGAATTTGGTGATGCAGCCACAACATATTTATCAATTACTAAAAGCAAAAAAAGTTTTCATCTTAAGGTTATAGGTCCCAAATTCATAAAAAAATAAGGACACCTAAGCGTGTAATTCCCATCCATTATAATTTGGAACAAAATGTCAATTTTAAAAGTAATGTAAAATAAGATATCTAAAGTTTGCAATTGTAATGATACCTAATGGCACATACATGTACGTGCAACCTGTCATATTTTAATATCATACTTCTTTATGGGCACAAGACTGACATGTTATATACACTGTATAACATTTTTTTAAAAATATTAATGTATTTTTATGCAACAAATGGTATCAAATGTTCTGACTTTTTGCATTTGATTGTAATGTAATCTTCCCTTTACATGTATTTTTACCATGATAACTAACGATAATGTAAGATATAGGAATACACGGAATAAGTAAACAATGATTGGGCAGTGAACGTTAATACATCTTTTAACATAATATATGCCATAGTTTTGCCGTTTTTATCGGAATTTACACTAGAACATTGACAGTGCTTTCTTTCGTTAATTATGTAATCCTAATGTGAGGAATTTTAAAATAAAACGAATATTTTTGTCAGAAAAGTGTTTGCATCTTAGAGTTATGTACCCCATTTCAAGATCCAAATCATATTGTCTAATGTAAAGGTTAAACAGTGGAAGTGCTTTTTTTCGTTTAAGATAAGTAATAAAAACGTTTATGTTGATGTAAAATTGTTCCCTCGAACTGTCAGCCAAAATCATTGAAAGTGCTATATTTTCTAGATTGGATAATATAAATATGTTTTTAATGCTTTTTTCAAACATTAATTTTGTTTCCGCTTCGAATGGAAGATTATAAACTTTGTTTACAATGCTCAACAAGTATCTTTCTTTTTCAAGATGTTTATTTTGCATCAAAATCATTTCAAAAATATAAATGACAGGTTACCAAAAAACAACCCTATACGATGTTTAATTGATCTTATTGATACATTTATCAAATATGGTTCATATTGGCAAGGACCAATATTATCTTGTCAAAAGGTTACTATTTGAAACTTTGAAACTTCATGTCACATGTTTAAAAGTTTCAAGAGATGTCCCTGTTTTTTGTAAACATTTCGTTTCAGCATATCTGATAACAACCATAACACTAGATTTATGGATATGTAATCTCAAGTGCGATTTTAAGTGTGTCTCTGTTATGGTCATGTTATGTATATCTTGAATTTGTTAGGCTGACAAAAAAATCAACTTTTCTAATTGCAATCTCCCCCAATAATATGTTTCTAAGAAACGTTCAAGATTTACATTTACACTTACATTTAAAAAAAGAAAGTGACATATGGATATCACTGTTTCTGTAGCAACCGATTTATTTTGTTTATAAAACACGGTGGTTGGACATAAAAAGCTCGAAAATCTAGTTTTCATAAAGAAGATAATTAAATTACCATTTTCACTGGTCAAATACTACTAATAAGGCTTACACAATGTGTTTTTAAATGAATTCAGTTGACCAATAGCCTTCTGGCTGCAATTGAATCTATCCATACCAAGATAAGTCGTCAAGTCGTCCGTGGCGTCTGATCATGGACTGAAATGTTTGCTATTCAATTCAAATATATCTCGACATTTTCCTTAGAAATGATGAATGCTTTAATAGTCCATATTTAAAGATAGACAAGTACATATATAATATTAAGCATTCAGAGTAATGGTAAATAAAGATCTTATTAAAGATTTTGTCCGCCATGTCACATTTTCTCGTTCGGATATACATGCTTGATTATATAAGCGCCACCATGGTAGATTCTAAATAGGTAGGGATGGACTACGTGTTAATTTAGTTATCAGTTAAAGGCAATGTTATCCCGTACAACAGCATTATACAACAAATGTATGACGGCGAAAACAAGAAAATATAGTTACAAAGGTGATGGACAGAATAATTTTCATATGCAAATTTTTAATTTCGCACAAGTAAACTAATAGAATAAGAAAATAGATTTATCAAAATACGGCCGCTTAAGGAAGTTGCATGCAGGTATTATAAATAATAACTACATTTTGTAAGTTATTAGTGTATTTAAGGCTAGTATCAAAGAGCAACTCCTTTTATCCAATGATCGGTAGAAATGCTCACACCATTTTGTATTAATGTTCTTTATTTAGGACACATTGTGAGAGGATATGTGATTTTCAGAGCAACACTTGAACCATTTTTTTATGTTGTATTATAACAGATTTTTAAAATCTTGTCACATGTTTTAGACTTTTCGATGAAGAACGAAAACACATTGAAAAGGCATATTATTAGATTGTAACCAAAGTCGAACAGTATTGCATGATCTATCGTGTCTACAAAAGTGTTCATCTGTACTCAGAATGAAATTGAAAATCGTTACCTAGTGCTATTCCTAGCCCGAATGAAGTTAAAAGAGTTTCAAAACGCTTTTCATTCCAGGTACTAATGCGCAATAAAAAAAGGTTATTCTGAGCGAATGATCTGAAATTTTTCACACAAATAGCAATATAAATAGTCCTACATAAAACTATTATTTTTACGAGCTAGACTAATTTTTCCAATTTTCAGTCTATCGTCATGAAGGTTTTTATGCGGGTTACTTTAAGGAATGTAGGTGGTTTTACCTTGGTAACTGTTCCTACCTGAATTAATTCAAATTGTGAGATTTGAGTTCATTTCCCGGGATAAATGCTGAAAAGTTTCAAAATCAATTAAACAGCGTTGGTGTAATATAAAATATCTCGCCAAATTTGAAATGATTTAAAGTGTATAAAGCTTTGTATCTTTAAATAAAAATATAATTCTAAAACATCTCTGATCTTTATGTGTTATTTTATATGCTCGTGATAAAGCATCTTATTACAATGTCATTCTATCAAATATATAAATCCATATCTTGCGTATTTATTTAAATTTTTGGATAGAACTGTTTTAATAGAAATTGACTTACATAAAAATCGTATGATTTTAGAATTTATCTTCTCTGCAAAGATTAAGAAACAATTTATTTAAGACATATGGAATTTTCGTTTTCATATACACCTGTATATAAGTTAAGCTCACCAGGCATTTTGCCTCAATTTTGACATGACCACAACTGAAATTTTGAATTTTATTTGAGCAATGGTATGAATCATCTGAAGTCAATTTGCAACAACTGTAACAAGCTCTGCACCAGGAATGGCAAAATCTATCTCAAAATTGCATTAAAAGCCTTACTGGTATGATGAGGCTATAATCCGGGCACGTGGCGGTTACACACGTTAATGAAAATTTGGCTTCATAATGTCATTTAAGGTTACGTAATCGTCAACATTTACCAAAATATCCATCAGTAAATGTTTTGTAAACGGTCCAACACTATACTTATAAACACTTACATTTTTGTTTAAAAAAACATACATTTGCTTATGCTTGGTTAAAAATAAACTAAATTCATTAATTTACTGCTTTATGTTTACTAAATTGACATCGCTACTTATCAAATTACTATTTCTTAGCTCAATTTAATCCTCATCTCATGACAGTGCTTTCAATCACAACCAATTTTAAATTTTCGGGGTTTGCTTCACTTATTTGAAGGTATATTTATAAAATGAGACATTATGGCAGTACCATTTTACGTAATGTAACGACCGATGCAATGGAAAGGAATGTTAAATATATACAGTTGATGGAAACGTAACACTAACTTTATGAAGATACAAAATAAGTCACTATACTACCCGGAAGAATGGCCGGTTCATAGGTCATATATTCGTTAAATATTTTATCTTTTGTCAAATATTGCATGGTATTATTGACATTTATTGACTAATGACCTGATGATCATCGGCAGAATGCCTTTTTGACCAAGACGATTAAATCTTATAATATCCATGAGTGTTTTGTTAAAATATTGCATACAGGAGTCCTGTAAGGCATACAACTGACCTTTGTTGTCAATCTTTCTCTTTCTTTAAGTGCCCATTAGTGAGTCATACCTTGAATTTAAGCTTTGTTAATAGCCATCTGATATGAGTATGATTCTATTTTCAGAAAGAGAATAATTCAGCAAAATTACATGAAAATTGAATTGGTCTTTGCATGATACATGATACAAGATAAAGTTTCTTCGCGTCAACATGAATTAAATATGGAACTTTTGGATCCTGAAAATGAAAACGAGTCGAGATAGAGTGACACTTTTGACTCGGAAATTGAAAAGGAAACTATTCTATTTAGATGAGATTGAATCTAATAATGCTTTATATTAGACCTGCATTGGGTGCAAATGCTTTAAGTTTATTGGTTATAATTCATACGGTGTAAAAACATATTTATATTAAGTGTGCTATTTCATTCAGTCATTATATGGTTATAAACTAAAAGGGTCCTGTAGGAGGCTGCAAAAACTTAAGATAGCATCAAGTCCTAGTTTTCTCATTTAGTATATTAAAAAACCCATTGACATAGTTTATTGGATTACTTAAGATTCAAGTTTCTATTAACATCATATGCCGCATTAAGATTAACATAGTTGCATTTAATTTTGCATATTATCATGAAATTTATACTTTCCTTGTTTTATGATATTATATTTAGGTGACAATGTGACTCCAAAAAGTCAAATTTACAATTCAAATCCTGCGATTTACTATATGATCAAACATCTAGATAGTACAATATGTAAATATTCTTTTTATCAGTTTTAGATTTATGTTTGCAAAGATAATTAAATGGTAAGAAGTATAAGATTATAGAAATGAAATCTAAAAACCTGCATTAAGAGGTCAAAAGTAATCATTTGATAACTAGTAATTTCATGACTTATGGGGCTGTATGATATTTAACATACCGCATGCAGACGTATGTTTTTGAAGTAAAGTTATGCCATCTAGTCCGCCATAAGATGAACCATAATAATAAAATTATCAAGAACAACATAATTGCTCAATTTTTACATTGCGTGATTTGCAAGCAATGGAAAATTGTTCTTTTTATAGTATAATGATAGATATTACAATGTGCGATATGTAAGTTCTGAATAAATAATTCAAATAGTCCTATTTCGGTGATTTGCTTCCCATGCAAAACATATTTCAAATATATCATCCTAAAGTTGAATTCATAGCTTAATACATAAAGTTACATTTTTCACCTGACTAAATAAATAGAGGAAATGGACATCCATTAAAGAATAATTAATATCGTATAATTTTGAAATTAGAAACATGTTTTGTAACTGTTTTAGACATAAAGCAGAAGTATCAAAAGATAACAGTTACTATTTAATGCCGTTATAGTAAAAACTATTAACTTATGATAATGTTCACTAAAATGGCATCAAATTGAATGACAAAGGCCTTGTTGCCTCTGTGTAGTACAAAAATTTACAAACTATTCAGCTGACAAAAAGGGAACATTTAAGTTATAAACAGACTATAGAAACTTGAATAAAAAGTGAGGTGACACACATTTTGAGGTAAGGTTACAAACTACTTTAATATGTCATTAGATTTTAATATTGTTAATTATTATATGTCGTGTGTTTGTCAAAGATGTTACATCAGTGTGAGCGGTGAGGGCAGTTAGGTGAAATGTATGTCCACGGGACCGGCAAAAGTAAATAACATGTGACATAATTGTAAGTACACATTGCGTGTTCGTTATGTACATTTAAATTAGTTGATGTTTTATTTTTCAAGGAACGTGACCTTTCAAGACAAAAGTGCATATGTAGCAAACTTGATCGATAAAAATATTTATCTTTGATATAAATACCAGCATAATAATTGTACGTCAATAACAAATATAAACGGAAAACGGAATTTTGTTATTTGTGTTGTCAACGGAATATTCCGAATACATATCATAGAACTTATATTTTATGTATAATTAACTTCACTTAGTTACATATCTAATATATATATATAATATCGGTAGGATCGAAAATATGCATATTTCAAAATAAGTATTTTATAGAGATGCATGATTAATTTTAAAGTTTTAAAACTAATTTCTATTAACTTCACGTATGATAACAACGTTGTCAAACTATTGACAAAGAATAATATCAACAATGATACCATTATATAATTGTCACGTTATTTCTGTGTCTTTCTTTAAATTCTATTTTGTTTGTGAGTAATTTTATTTTGCTTAAATACTTGTATAATTTCAACGAGTGAGATCTTTTTTCCAAATTTTTAGTCTATTTCCAAGAAGATTTTATGCGATGGAGCCTTCCAGCTGGCTGGGCGGATTGTCAGCGGTTATACAGATGTACCTGATCCTACCTGTGGTGATACATGCTGAAGTACTGCTCATGTTTTAGTGCTGGAAAATCGCATTATTACCTTAATGATGAGAATTGAGTACCGCTTAAGCCGGTGCTGGGGGCGTAAGGGATGTTGCACTGATTCATTATCCCTCATGTACAGACTCAATCAAACAGAGTCTGCAATTTTCATGTAATTTTGTTGCGATTAATGCTTCCAAAGTATCACTTTGTTTAAAGATTTTTATACTTAACAACAGCAGGTGTCAAGTGCTGATTGGCAGCTGTAAAAAGTTGCCCTGTTCTTCACTTCAGTGTTGTTATATTTTTCTGGTCCTTCGGGATCATTGATACCAGCACTATTGAGTGATGAGAATTGAGTACCACTCAAGCCGATGCTAGGGGGCGTGAGGGATGTTGCACTTATTCAGTATCCCTCATGTACAGACTGTGATTAAAACTTCCAAAGGAATAATTTCCTTTAAATGAGTTTTTTAACAGAGTTGGTGCGATATAAAAGAAACCAAATAAAAAAGACACCAACACATTCACAGTTGTACGCAATTTTTAAATGAAATTTAAAAAAGAGATAGGTGTCAAATATGATTAACAAGATCAACAAGATTATAAGTGTTCATACCGAAAACCTGTATCTCAATGTTTGTTAAATTTCATTTATTTTGTTTCACATCACATGACAATATATGTTAAAAACATGGTGACGGCTACTGTATACATGTACATTAAAACATAGTAAGCTGTATAAAACATTTACATAACCATAAACAAGCAATAAAGGAATAATAAATAACTGTAAATTTGAAATTCATCTAGAGTAATAAAAAACTGAAAAAGATGGCAATTGTAGACAATTTGATTGTGATCTAACCCGAATTATTCAAAATTTTGTGTAAACATATAATTACTTTTCTTTAAATATGAATAACCAAAGTTGTATCAATAGCTTATAAAGACATTTTATTTTCTTATGTTTTTTCTGCATCATTCAAATGACAAGCAATCTGAGGGTGTTCTACTACATCATTCAAAAGACAATCATCCTTGTGCTGTTCTTCTACATCATACAAATGACAAACGTCCTTGTAATGTTCTACTAAATTACTCAAATGACAAACATCCTTATGTTGTTCTACTACATCATTCAAAAGACAAACATCCTTGTGATGTTCTACTAAATCATTCAAAAGACAAACATCCTTGTGATGTTCTACTACATCATACAAAAGACAAACATCCTTGTGATATTCTTCTACATCATACAAATGACAAGCATCCTTGTGATGTTCTTTGACATCATGCACCTGACAAGTTTCCTAGTGGTGTTCTACTGCACCATTCTAAAAAGGAACTTATATTTTATTATAACAATGTGTCCGTCATTTGGTAATAGGAAATAAGAAAATCTTAACCTTAAATACAGCTAAATGGCGAATTGTTAAACAAATTATTCTATAGTGCGTAGTAGATACGTTTCCATTTAGTGTGTTTATTCGACAAAGTCAATGATCTGGTAAATTTCATACTAAAAAATCAACTAAGAGGCTACAAAACCTTATACCTTATAACCTTATTATGAAGGCATTAAGTCCTTAAGTCCTTAAAAACTATTTGACATGGTTCATTAAAATATTTAAGACTCGAGTTTCTGTTAGCAACAGATTAAAATAGTTGCATTTAATTTTGCATATTATCATGAAATTTATGCTTTTCTTGTTTTATGATATTAAATTTGGGTGACGATGTGACTCCAAAAAGTCAAATTAACAATTTAAATCCTGCAATCGGCCATACGATCAAATATCTAAATAGTATGTTATGTAAATATTCTTTTTTTATCATATTATCATGCGTTTAGAGATAATAACAGTTTAGTATAATGAGATTATAAAACATGTTATATGAACCTGTCATATGGGGTCAAAATTAAAAATTTAGTAGCAGTTATTTCATGACTTTTGGTGATATAAAGATTTTGAGCTACCACATGCAGGCAAAAGCTTTAGAAATGAACATATATTTTAATCCCTGTTTATCTGTATTTATTGAAATAGAAACATAATAATGTAATGAAGAAGATCATTCTGCATAATGATAAACTTGCAGCTTTTGGTTACATAACAATTGAAGTACATATGGTGAGTGAACTTTATGATATTATTATGTAAAATAATAATAACTTTAATAGGCAGTAGCCTTGTCAACACGTAATTCGATCTTGCAAATATGTGCTCTACATTCAGAAAATAATTACAAATTTCACATAATATCAATCAGTCAGGCGAATATTTTGCTAGTACGTGAGTCTCTGAACGAACTTGGTTTTTACTTTTCTACAATTCTAAATAAGACAGAGTCAGTATTGTCACAACAGAGACATAAACGAATTCTAAACGCACCTATTATAATTATTTAGTAAAAACTTTTCAATATATACTTTTACCCTCAATAGTAAGCGTGTGTGCATGTGTGCATGCAACTGTGTGCATGATTACATGCATGTGTATGTGTGTTTTTTATATAGGAATCACTTTGTCCAGTCTCGGCCGCCTGTGTGTCTGTCTGGATCAAAAGTCGTTTGATTATGAGCTTCATTCCGCCCGTGAGCTTAAACAAAAATCACAAAAACCATCGTTTTAGGTGGAAATTTTCACTGATTATAGATCAGAATAAAAATACCCATAAACCAAAATTGTTGGTTGAAATTTAGATGTACTTTATCATTTCTGAAATCAGAACAGATATTCACCGGAAACTTTCAACATCTAAATATGAAGGATGACTTGCAAACTCAGCAGATTTGTTTTTGGTTTTACGAAATGGCTCAATCAAAGGTCACTATTACTTGTTTTAAAGTCTGATTATTTAAAATTTGTTAATATTATTAACATTTATATTGTTCACCTTCTTTAAACAAGTGACATTGTTTAATGTGTATTTCTTTGCACAATGGTTATTTCCCTTTCCATTTGGCATGCGTGATGGTTAGAAACGGATTCAGCAATAAACCTGGTTGTCTCCAAAATTACACTTCAGTGTTGTTAATTTCTTTCTGGTATTTCGGGATCAATGTAGCCAAAACTATTAAGTGTTGAGAATTGAGTACCGCTCAAACCGATGCATGAGGGACGTTGCACTTATTCATTATCCCTCATGTACAAACTCAATCAAACCGAGTCTGCAATAATCATGTTATTGTGTTCTGATTTATGCCTCCGAGGAATCACCTTGTTTCCAGATTTATTTTACTTCAAGTTCATTGACAAGTACTAACTCTAAAATTCTATTCGTTTGACTCAAAAGAAACAGTTTAATTAAAATATAATATATAAATCAACATGAAAAAACCTTATGACAATGTGCCATACATTTTAAAATAGTTAATTGCTTACGAATGTCATAAATATTCCATATTGTTAATTACAATATGCCATGTATTTGACAGAGTTGTTACATGTGTGTGGCTGGTAAGGGTAATAAGGTGAGAAGTCATCTATCTTAGAAGAAAACCTGTAATAGTGTCTATGTGCCACAGTTGTACTAAAACATTACGTGTTGTTTTTGTTGTTGTTTTTTTCTCGGATGGTTTTTCCAATGCAAAAAAGAAAAGAACTTTAAAAAAACATTTCTATTGCGCATAAAATAAAATGGACCAATATATAAAGGTGTACATTTTGATAAACATAAAAATAATAATAAATGCTAACGGAAAACAGGAAAATAGGTAAAGTATTTATCTAAATAATCAGCAAATATAAAGCAACTCTTTACCAAGAAGTTTTATTTTACAAAGTTATCAGTGGATGAATAATTTATTAACCCTAGGTATCGTCAAGGTGGACGTTGTGTTGTTCTTCTTCGAGCAGCTTTGCTTCAAACCATTGATCAATATTAGAACTGACACTATGGCTTCAAAATAGTCAATATATTCTTACCATGGAAAAAGAAAGTGCATTATATATATGATACGTGTCAATGGTCAATTTACTTATTTCAATAATTACTTTTGACTGTCGATCAATCATTCAAATTTCGTACTAGTTGAGTGTTGTCCGTTGTTTGTCTTAACTGCGTTTGTGTAGGAGCTGTGTTACCAGGCTAAATAAATGCCTTCATCATAATTGTATTATAGCCAGCAATTTTCACTTTCAATCATAAGGTAGTTGCTTTGTAATATAATTTCACTTCTTTGAAGTGTGTATATTTCCTATCATAACACAATTATTTTGACTTGGGCTATACTTTACCACTTTTGATCTTCTATAAAAGTTTGCATTATACATAGTTATATCATTTCGGCACATACGCATATAAGTCTATCAAATGCAAATGTATGTACAATGTCAGTAATTGATATACATATGCTGGCATATAGTGTGTTTTCTGTTTTTGATACATAGAAAACTTATACTTGTATTAATTTTTATTTTTATCTTCTTTAGTTTCCAAAATTCCTTGCTATTTCGCAAAATAATGCAAATGAGTTACTATATTTTTATTTTACAAGGCATGAATCTAGTCGTAAGGTGACGAAACAGCTACAGAAAAATGTCGCCCGTCATGTTTACAGAATATTACATTGACGTGTGCGGTACTGACATCTTCTTCATCATATTTATGATACCATTGTTTAGACACGAAGTCTCCAATTAATGATCCCTCTGAGATGGACATATTTGTTTATTTTCATAAATTGTGTAACGATTGACTTTTGAAATCAAAGCCTATTGAACTAACATATTGAAATTATACTGAGCATTATTTTCTTTCATTCAATTTATGTAATAAAAAGTAATCTAAATATTAAAAAGGTTTTCGGTTCTTTTATCATATTATCTTTTGATGTATTACATATTTTGATTTATCACCATCTTAGTTGCTGATTAAAATATTTCACCTAATTACATACACTTTAAAAACTGCTGACTCTTAGTTGTTTATATATGTACAGTTCTGTTATCACATAAAATAAATATAACGCCTTTTTAGAAGTGTTGGACAAATCCGAGCATTAACATAATTCGTATCAAAAATTTTCAAATCAATTATATGAAATATGGTGATCATAAAGTAACTGAAAGATTAGTACGCAGTTAAGAGCACATTATCATGTGCGTTTGATACATATACATTAAAGCATTGTCATAAATAACGTTAATACATTGATTGTCTATTTTAATATCCTTTAAGAAATCATTGTATGCAACCTATAAATTGAAAATAAAATTGTATTAATGCAAAATACCTGCAATGTCTAACAATATTAATGTATATTAATCACTTACCGTTTTAAAATATATAATATAATATTATATTGTTGTTCAATTTATCTGAAATATTTTCCTTATTATATATTATAATATCCATCTTTAAAAGTTAATATACATCGCCCTGCCTCCTTAATGTGCATAAATAGTATACAACATTTTAATGCAAACAAATGGCAATTTGAAACAAAAATGTACATTCAACAATTACGTTTTGGAAATAGATAATATAAATGTTTTACAATTCATCTGCAATTTTTCTTCAATATATATTATCATACCTTTCTTTAAAAGTTAATATATATTGCAAGACCTCCTTAATGTACATAAACAACTTACTGCATTGTAATAGTTATATCATCTGTTCTCATCTTGTTATGACTATGTATACATATGTATACGTCAGTAAAATATCTATCCATCTAAAAAAACAAAACCCATAACAAATAGATATTATGAGCAATGTATTACCATATTATTTGATATAAATTGTGTTTAAATTGGTCCTTTGAATACGGAAGAGTATACTGACCCCCCTTATATATTTTATATGCCTGTTTAAAATACGACGATACATGATAACGACATAGTTCCTAATGGTTTTTTAAAAGTTATATATATAGTTCATATTGATCTTTTCTGTTTTTTGGCTACTATACTGATAAAGATACGTATTATAAACTTAAGTCTTTCTTAACACCTTACTTTTATTTATAAGAAATATGTTTTTTCTTCTTTTCATTGAAATTCTACCTCAAGAAGCAGACGTTTTCTTCGAGTAAACGCTTTTATTTATTTGAAAACAGTATGTTTTCGAGGCATTATTTGTTTGGCAGATATAGAGATGATATAATCATATGTAATATATATATTCTTTACCTGAGTTTTTAGCTTAGATGATGTTTTATATGTTTCGTAAAATAAGTTGATCGTTATGATAACACGCTTGCGGTACACGAGTATTATATAAAATATTATAATTTATCTGATTTATATTATTATTATATAAATGGTATTGAAACTTTGAGTAACTTATACTATAAATATTTCTTACATCTTTTTCAATGATTATACATGTTTTTTTATATCAAAACAAGAAAAGGGCCATTTAATATTATAATAATAGATGCGACTTATTATACCAAGAGAATCTTATTTAATTTATAAATTCATACATCTTTTTTCATGAGATTCATATGATAAAGGCTAATGTGTACAACTACTGTATGTTAAGAAGAACATTCTGTTCTCTTAAATTTCCAAATATCATCGAAGAAACAATGCATATTTGTGATTTATGGTGTATAATAACAGATAAAACTCTGCAAGATCTATTTAAGATATCATATAACTTGTCAATCTTTTAAAGATATGTATTATACAAAGTTTTTTTTTCTTGAAGGCATAAAAATATATAAGGGGGGTCAGTATACTCTTCCGTATTTGAATAACATAATCATTTCCCCTACTTTAAGTGCATTGTCTCATAATGAGCACAATATTGAACTTGTATAATGTATTCTACTAAACATGTATGCGTCACTAAATGGCAAGTGCAATTTTAAAAAATAAACATTGGCTCCGAAAAAGTTATTTAACGTTCGACATATTTAAGTGTATAAATTTATAGCATTTATTTTATTAACAAATAACCTGGTTTCTTATAGTCATTAACGTATATTTTGTGTAACTATCTTTTTAAACAAGAGTAAAAAGGCAGCACATTTGTTTTAAATATTTAAATACTATAAAAGTCTGATTTCAGGCTTCAAGGAGTTAGATTAAGCCCTTGTTTACAACAAAACTCCTCTTCCAGTAGAAATATCAAAATAAGAAGGCATTTAAATATTCGTATACAGTGATAAATTCTGACATCATAGCATCTTTTTAATTAAATCACTTATGTCTTTAAAGTGATATGAAGTTTTTCACATCTGAGCTCGTTCTTGAAATAAATGAAATATATTATAAGCAAAACAATCAGTTTATTTTTAGAGAACCACGTTTTAATGGAAAGCCGTCAAAACACATGCATCTACATGTAGCATCAGCAATATTGCTATGCATTGCTATTTAAAGAATAAAAACCATCTTTTTAATAAATAAACGTTTATTTGACAAACCATCAATTGTTTGCTTTAAAGTTATTATTCATAAAACAATAATAATAATAATAAAAAATTTATTTATAGAAGGAAACATATAAAGTTTACACAGAAAGAAGTATACTTTTTCAGTATGACTTCTGATTTAACATTAACAAAGAAAAAAATAGATCTATACAAAATTTAAAATCTTTTCGTATAAACAAAAAATGAATATATATATTCTTGAATGTAAAGATTAGATATTTTTATTCATTCATCCGACTGACACTCATTTTAATTGTAGTAATTTTAGATAAACTCGTTGTATAGTTGATGTATTCCAACGTTTGCTTAATTGTGAATAACGATATGCATTACTGTTACTTAAATGATACATACCTATACTTGATCGTATCATTACTGCCTTCAATGTTAGGCAATGATGTTTCGTTTGAAAGTTGTACCCAAGAATGGAGATTTTACATTACGTTTTACGTTTAGATTGTCACGAATCTTAGAAAAACTATTCGTACGTACTTAGTTACGTTTGTTTTAATGATTAAATAGTACGAGTCTCTGCGTACCAATGTTCATGTTTATTTGAATTATGCCTGACACGCTGTTTATAGTCTGTCCCATTAAAAATTGAAATGAATATTTGCCTGGAATGAATTAACAAAACGAAGTTGAATAAAATTAAACCATTTTTGTAAATTAAAAATCAATCACCTTCGAGATTTTTCAGGATTTTTTCTCTAAAGTGTCTACATATAATTGCATGAAAAGTTCCACAATAAATATGATTTCTACACACTAAGGGCTGTTGCTTATGTTGGCAAAACTTGTAACCCGACCCGTTCGCACTATATCCCTTAATGAATATTTGTTTTGTATTATACATGTGACAAGTAAATAATACTTGCAATAAAATATTATAATTAAACTAAGTACATATTTTATTTCAATCTTTCCAAACCTGTCTACAAAATAAAAATAAATAATTTATCTCTTTTAAAAGGTATTGATTTCTACAACGATTTATCCAAGTAACCTGTCGTATACTATGTGCGGTGTCAAAGATCCAGATTTATTGCCGTCTTATTTCAATTTGTTGTTAAAATGCAAACATTTCGAAAATACTGTATTATTCTCTTTAATCAGATTATCTGAATGTGTTGCTATATCTATATCATTATAACCTATTTAGTTATGTAACTTGATGCAAGCCTCGCATAAATTTAGCATTAAGCCAATTAAACCTTTCTATACTGAATGTCAAAGTGATCTATGTAATTAGGGCAGCACTTTCTTTGATCCTCCTGACCTTGACATAGACACGTGTCAGATGTTAAAATGATAGGGCTTATGTCTCCAGATACTATTTAAATTACCACAAAGTATTGTATTATTTCCTTCTGGTATTATATACGAATAAAGATGTTTATTACATGCTTTTCGGTGGTTTATAGAAATATATCAGTGATATAAAACTGGTAATTTCACTGTTTGAAACAGTGAAATTACCACTTTGATAATTTCACTGTTTTGAATTTAAGCCCCTTACGTTGTTTCAGTAAAATACCAGCGTGCACAGTACTGGGTACCAACTTAATGACGTGACGTCTTAAATGTCGTCACGTTGTATTATTATTTGGCGCGCTTTTCATTCAGTATTAGGTTAAATGTCTTTTTAAAACGTTTCTTTGCATGTAATAAAAAGACAATTTGTTTAGTTTAGTGTAAGATTGTAATATATTTCACCTTGTGAACACCAAAAGTTCATATTTCACTCGTGGCTGCGCCACTCGTGAAATATACCTCTTGGTGCTCACTCGGTGAAATATATTTCGATCTTACACTGAACTAAACAAATATCCTCTATATACTTTAGCACGTTTTCAGTGAAATAATAATTGTAGATACACGCAAATAATAATATTTATGAAAACGGTCAATCAAGCTACTATAACAAGAACGGATAAAATATCTGAATCTTTACCAGATTCAGCTATTGTATGTTAAAAGAAAATAAATGATACAAATGGTTATTGTTTTGTAATATTTAGATATTGCAGAAGAAGAAAAAGAAATTACATTAAGGTAATAATAAAATAATTCGATTTATGCAATACCATTCTCTGATTCTGGCAAAAATAAAATTGTAACATAAATTTTCGTGTTCTCGTAATATGTGATTAAATCACAATGCTTTATATAATAACATATGTCCTTTACAAGCGGGACATAAAATAAAGCTTATAACATTGTAACAATGTTGTAAACCATGTTCCCAGATTAACGTTTTATGAGCTATAGATTATCAAACATATATGGTAGATGTAATAGATAATACATGATACTCATCGTGTTAGTTTTGGTTTATATCTATTATAATATAAACTTGAAACATTTGATACTGTAATCAGACTGTCTGATCATGAGTACAACATGAAATAAAAGGTAATAAAATCTACTATATCTATCAAAAGTTGTCGTGAGAAATCTTCAAAAAGTGTTACTTTTACAAAAGGTTTTAATCATAGAAACGTTAAACTGTTTGAATTTATGATATTTATCTCTTTAACATATTATCATATTTCTTAAGGAGTGATAAATCAATAATTCACACATGACTCTAGTTACCTGTGTACGTGAGGTGTCAGGTTAGGAGAATTTTTAATTCATAAAACTATCATTAATGTTTTAACATAAATTATAAGTTTACAGTTAGCCTATTAACAGTCATTTCCTAAACTGTCGTATGTACTTGTCTCTTAAGAAAACATTTCTTCAAATAATAAAATTATCATCATGGATTTGGAAAACAACCAAACACGATAAGTTATATAAATATGCACGATTTTAACTTTTAATATTGTATATGTTTAGTAACAGGTTATATTGTCCCGAGTCCCCTTAGGCTTTATAACACATTCATGATGCAGTAAACTTCCATATTAGAACATCAGGTTCGTGTATATAGTTAATATAAGTGTTCAGTGAAAAGAGACGGTACACTCGTGCAGTATTATGGGGTTATTTTACATTGTTGAGTACAATACTGAATTCTATTCGACAAGTACACAGCTGTTAAACCTATATTGGACGAGGAGCAAGCCGAGTCCCCTTTCTGATATAGGTATTGCCGCCGTGTTCTGATGCTGAATGTGCATTGATTATATTTTTATAAGGTTTGAAAGAATTTAAAAATGAAATAAGACGAAGTACACGTTTATACATTTTATGTTACACTTTGCATGTTCACGATGCACACATGAAAGCTGATTTTCAAATCTATCGGTAATTATCATGATAGCCATGTAGTAAAATTAACACGTGGTAAACCTCTTATATTTATCTATAAACAATGTAATACGGTATTTGTAATATCATAACGCATGCAGATGTACACTTATCTAATGCTTAGTGTGATCACACTTCAGAAGACTGAGAGTCTAAAACCATAGGAGCTCCTTTGGATAATAAGGATTACAGGTGTTATGCTTAGGTAAATACACCATAAATCAAAGACAAAATGTTCCAAATAAAATTAAGCATCTTGAAAAAACTGTTAACTAACACGACCAATCACAATTCCAATATACTACAGCTGATCTTAACATGAAGAAAACATTGTGTTTTTTATCACATCTGGCTTTGAGTGTTACAGATGTCGATCCAAAAAAATGATATTAAAACAGTTGGACGCCGTAACAATAAAGCAACACATAATGATTTGAGTAATAACTTCATAGTTTTTGTTATTTCACAAAAAAAATTGTAAACAAAATCACCAGAATTATCATACAAATGAATACTTTTTTACCAATGTTACGGTAATTCATGTAAAAGAATTTCATTTAACTTCAAACTTAAAACTTGTAGAAATTAAAGCTTATTATTACGGTCAAAAGATAATACTAATAAAAAAACTAATAAAAAGTGAACTTTTTACTATTGACAAAAAGGACTGAAAATATTTCAAATGTAAACAAATAACTGCAGTTACAGAACATAATCATCCATAAATATGTAAGACAGTTTAACAAAATACAAGGGAAAAGAGGGGTGTCACACAATGTTTACATTGGTAATGGTATATTTCAGAGGTTGACATTGCACTTTTATTAGTTTTCCAGAAGGGGTTATACGTCAAACATTTGCATGATTTTCACTATCATGTTTTGTTGTTGTCCCCCCAAAGAATAAGCCCCCCCCCATGTCACTGTATCTTAAACACAGACTATAGCTTGTCAAACCTTTAATATAAATCAAATTGATATGACATATATATGATATCAACCTGAGTTGGAGGACAATAGTAAGAATACATAAGGAAAATACTATTTTCGATATAGACCAAATTCAAGCCCCATAGAACATACAAAGTAGAACGTTAAACACATTGTTAAATACGTTTTACTATTGAAGATTAGTTAACTTTATTAATATTAGGAAACTTAACCTCAATTTATTGTTCTCCTTACAATATATCGGTTCGTTATTTCCAGGCAAATACAGTTATATCTTACTTTCATTTACAGGACGATAATCATTTTCATGACTCTAAGACATGAACGATCATTATTGCAAGCATAACGAATGAAGGATTAATGTCAAACTCGATCTCAGTACTACCGTGCAGGTGTTGAGAACATAATTTTTACACAAGAAATTTTTCAAGCTTTTAAAAAATATGTTGCCACAGATGTTCACTGTAGCTAAATATAATCATGTGCTTTCTTTTCTTCGAAATAAACCTCCCACAACTTTGACACGAAATGTGACCTAGTTATCTTTATTCATTTTTAATATTTTCTTAAACTACTTCTTTGAACTTATTAAAATCACATTATGCTTGAGTTGCACCCTGATTCAAGTATAACTTGAAAGTGATTTATACCATTAAGTGTTATAAGAAGAAACAAAGATGTATATGAAATATATTTCTTTCGATGCATTGTTTTGTTATGAGTGATACAGATGTATCGTTAAAATTTATATAGAAGGAATAATTCGTAAAATAGATACCGTTGGATGTAAACAGTGTCCAATACCAATACAAATCAAAAATATTTACCAAAAGTGATTGAGTTTAACTTTAATTTGATTTGAATTTAATTTGTTTCATAGGAAACAAACGAGTATATATTTAAATTATACGAGTAACACGTCTTATTGAAGAGAATAGTTTATGCTTTTTATTCAACGGGTGACTTAAACATTAGAGTAACTTTATATATAATTTAAGAAGACACAGATATCAAACGAGGCTATTGTATTTTACAACCATTGCGATATTTTATATTTTACAATCGTATCATCTCATACGGCTAAAAATGAAATCGTTATTAGGTTGCTACCTGTAGTTTTATCTTTAAGCGAAACATTATTCTCGTTTTTTTTTTGTTTTGCATACATAATAAATTTAAATGTAAAACGTTATGGTCTGATTTTCTTGAACTTGTTCAAACTAATCATCCTATACGTTCCATCCCATTATATTGTTTATGTTATATGTTTGTACAAAACTGACTGATGCCATTGACAAACCTAAGTTCCGAAAATAACAAGGTCGGTGATCTTTAGACCAATATATCTCTGACGAGCTAGGTGTCGTCTGATCACGGGCTGAACTTTTATATATATTTTAACATTTTCATTAAAAATGATGTATGATTTACTATTGATTAGTAGTCCACATTTAAAGATAGTCAAGTATATATATCATATTTAGCATTCATAGTAATTGAAAATAAAGATCTTTTAAAAGAATTTTGTCCGCCATGTCACATTTTCTCGTTCGGATATACATGTATGATTATATAAGCGCCGCATTGGTAGATCTTAAATAAGAAGGGATTGTATACGTGTTAATTCATTTATCAGTTAAAGGTAATATCAACCTGTACCAAAGCATTATACAACAAATGTATTGCGACGAAAACAAAAAATAATATAGTTACAAAGGTGATGGTCGGAATAATTCTCGTATGCAAATTTTTAATTTTCGCACAAGAAAACCAATAGAATTAGATTTTTTTTGGTCAAAATCCGGCCGCTCAAGGTAGTTGCATGCAGGCTTTATTAATCATAACGGCATTTTGTATTTTATTATTGTATTTCTGACTAGTATCAAAGAGCAACTTCTTTTATCGAATGCTCACTCCTGTGTACCATACTTTATTTATGTTCTTTATTTTAGACACATAGTGAGTGGAAATGTGACTTTCAGAGCAAAACTTGAACCATATTTTTATGTGGTATTACAGATTTTTAAAATCTTGTCACATGTCTAAGACTTTTCGATGAAGAACGAAAACACATTGAAATGGCATATTATTAGATTGTAACCAAAGTCGAATCGTATTGCATGATTTATCGTGTGTACAAAATTGTTCGTCTGTACTCTGAATTAAATTGAAAATCGGTATCTAGTACTATCCCTTACCCGAATGAAGTTAAAAGAGTTTCAAAACTCTTTTCTTTTAAGGTACTTATGCATAATAAAAATGGTTATTCTGAGCGAAATATTTGAAATTTTCACACAAATAGCAATATAAATAGTCCTACAGAAAACTATTATTTTTACGAGCTAAACTAATTTTTCAAATTTTCAGTCTATTGTCATGAAGATTTTTATGCGAGTTACTTTACGGAATGTAGGTGGTTTAACATGGGTAACTGTTCCTACCTGAATTAATTCAAATTGTGAGATTTGAGTTTACTTCCCGGAATAAATGCTGAAAAGTTGCAATATCACAAAAACAGCGTTGGTGTGATATAAAATATCTCGCCAAATTTGAAATGATTAAAAGTGTATAAAGCTTTATATCTTAATATAAAGAATTTCATAAGATATAGCTTTATGCCCTTTAAGTCCGGCATTGGTGTTAAATATTCTAAAATATCTCTGATCTTTATGTGTTATTTTATATGCTCGTGATAAAGCATCTTATTACAATGTCATCGTATTAAATATACAAATCCATATCTTGCATATTTATTTAAATTTTTGGATAGAACTGTTCTAATAGAAATCAACTTACATAAAAATTGTATAATTTTAGAATTTATCTACTCTGCAAAGGTTATGAAACAATTTATTTAAGACATATGGAATTGTCGTTATCATATACACCTGGAAAAAAGTTAAGCTCACCAGGCACTTTGCCTCAATTTTGACATGACAACAACTGAAATTTTGAATTTTATTTGAGCAATAGTATGAACCACATGAAGACAATTTGCAACAACTTTAACAAGCTCTGCACAAAGAATGGCAAAATTGACCTCAAAATCGCATTAAACGCCTTACTGGTGATATGAGAAGAGGGTTGAGGCTATAATCCGGGCACGTGGCGGTAACACACGTTATTGAAAATTTGGCTTCATAATGTCATTTAAGGTTACGTAATCGTCAACATTTACCAAAAATATCCATCAGTAAATGTTTTGTAAACGGTCCAACACCATACTTATAAACACTTACATTTTTGTTTAAAAAAACACACATTTGCTTATGCTTCAATAATTTGGTTAAAAATAAACTAAATTCATAAATTTACTGCTTTATGTTTACTAAATTGACATCGCTACTTATCAAATTACTATTTCTTAGCTCAATTAAGTCGTCATCTCATGACAGTGCTTTCAATCACAACCAATTTTAAATTTCCGGGGTTTGCTTAACTTATTTCCAGGTGTATATATAAAATAAGAAATTAAAGCATTACCATTTCACGTAATGTAACGATCGATGCAATGGAAAGGAAAATAAATATATACAGTTGCTGGAAACGTAACATTAACTTTATGAAGATACAAAATAAGACACTATACTGCCAGGAAGAATGGCAGGTTCATAGGTCACATGTTCGTTAAATATTTTATCTTTTATCAAATAGTACATGGTATTATTGACATTTATTGACTAATGACCTGATGATCATCGGCAGAATGCCTTTTTGACAAAGGCGATTACATATAATAATATCCATGAGTGTTTTGTTAATATATTGAATACAGAAGTCCTGTAAGACATACAACTGACCTATGTTGTCAATCTTTCTGCTTCTTAAAGTGCCCATTAGTGTGTCATACCTTAAATGTACGTCTTGTTAATAGCCAACTTATATGAGTATGGTTCTATTTTCAGAAAGAGAATAATTCAGCAAAATTGCATGAAAATTGAATGAGTCTTTGCATGGTACATGATACACGATAAAGTTTCTTCGCGCCAACATGAATTTAATATGGAACTTTTGGAACCTGAAAATGAAAACGAGTCGAGATAGAGTAACACTTTGACTCGGAAATTGAAAAGGAAGCTATCTTGTTGAGATTGAACCTAATAATGCTTTATATAAGAACAGAATTGGGTGCAAATGCTTAAAGGTGATTGATTATAATTCATACGGTGTAAAAACATATTTATACTAATTATGCTATTTCATTCAGTCATTATATGGTTATAGACTGAAAGTGCCCTGTAGTAGGCTGCAAAAACTTAAGATAGCATCAAGTCCTAGTTTTCTCATTTAGTATAATAAAAAACCCATTGACATACTTTATTGGATTACTTAAGATTCAAATTTCTATTAATATCATATGCCGCATGAAGATTAACATAGTTGCATTTAATATTGCATATTATCATGTAATGTATCTTTTCCTTGTTTGATGATATTATATTTAGGTGACAATGAGACTCCAAAAAGTCAAATTTACAATTCAAATCCTGCGATTTACTATATGATCAAACATCTAGATAGTACAATATGTAAATATTCTTTTCATCGGTTTTAAATTTATGTTTTCAAAGATAATTAAATGGTAAGAAGTATAAGATTATAGAAATGAAATCTAAAAACCTGCATGAAGGGGTCAAAATTAATCATTTGATAACTAGTTATTTCATGAATTATGGGGCTGTATGATATTTAACATACCGCATGCAGACTTATGTTTTTGAAGTAAAGTTATGCCATTTTGTCCACCATAAGATAAAATATAATAATAAAATTATCAAGAACAACATAATTGCTCAATTTTTACATTGAGTGATTTGCAAGCAATGGAAAAGTGTTCTTCTTATAGTATAATGATAGATATTACAATGTGCGATATGTAAGTTCTGAATAAATATGTCAAATTGTCCTATTTCGGTGATTTGCTTCCCATGCAGACGAAACGCAAAACATATTCCAAATATAGCATCCTTAAGTTGAGTTCATAGCTTATTACATAAAGTTACATCTTTCACCTAACTAAATAAATAGAGGAAATGGACATCCATTAAAGAATAATTAATATCGTATAATTTTGAAATTAGAAACATGTTTTGTAACTGTTTTAGACATAAAGCAGAAGTATCAAAATATACCGGTTACTATTTACTCTGTGTAGTACAAAAATTTACAAACTATTCAGCTGACAAAAACGGAACATTTAAGTTATAAATAGATTATAGAAACTTGAAGAGAAAGTGAGGTGACACACATTTTGAGGTAAGGTAACAAACTACTTTAATATGTCATTAGATTTTCATGATGTTAATTATAATATGTCGTGTGTTTGTCAGAGATGTTACATCAGTGTGAGCGGTGAGGGCAATTACGTAAAATGTATGTCCACGGGACCGGCAAAAGTAAATAACATGTGACTTATTTGCAAGTACACATTGCGTGTTCGTTATGTACATTTAAATACGTTGATGTTTTATTATTCAAAGAACGTGACCTTTCAAGACAAAAATGCATATGTAGCAAACTTGATCGATACAAAATATTTATCTTTGATATAATACCAGCATAATAATTGTACTTCAATAACAAATGTTAACGGAAAACGGAACCTTTTTTATCTGTGTTGTCAACGGAATATTCCGAACTAACATCATAGAACTTATATTTTATGTATAATAAACTTCACTTAGTTACATAAAATTATCTTATATATATAATATCGTTAAGATTGCAAATATGCATATTTTATAATAAGTATTTTATAGAGATACATAATTTGTGTTAAAGTATTAAAACTAATTTCTATTCACTTCACGTATGATAACAACGTTGTCGAACTATTGACAAACAATAATATCAACAAGGATACATAATAAAATGGTCACGTTATTTCTTTGTCTTTCGTTAAATTCTATTCTGTTTGTGAGTAATTTAATTTTGCTTAAATTTCAACGAGTGAGATCTTATTTCCAAATTTTCAGTCTATTTCCAAGAAGATTTTATGCGATGGAGCCTTTCAGCTAGCTGGACGGATTGTCAGCGGTTATAGAGATGTACCTGATCCTATCTGAGGTAATACATGTTGAAGTACTGCTCATGTTTTAGTGCTGGAAAGTTGCAATATTACCTTAATGATGAGAATTGAGTACCCCCAAGCCGGTGCTGGGGGCGTAAGGGATGTTGCACTAATTCATTATCCCTTATTTACAGATTCAATCAAACCGATTCTGCAATTTTCATGTAATTTTGTTGTGATTAATGCTTGCGAGGTATCACTATGTTTATAGATTTTAATACTTCACAACAGCAGGCGTCAAGTGCTTAGTAGCAGCTTTAAAATGTTGCCCTGTACTTCGCTTCAGTGTTATATTTTTCTGGTCCTTCGGGATCATTGATGCCAGCAATATTAATTGATTAGAATTGAGTACCGAGTCTGACATGTTCATGATATTTTGTTATGATTAATGCTTCCGTGTGATCACTTTGTTTCCAGATTTTTAACAGAGTTGGTGCGATATAAAAGAAACCAAATATAAAAGAAACCAACACTTTCACAGTTATACGCAATTTTAAATGAAATTAAAAAAAGACATAGGTGTCAAGTTTTCTTTAAATATCTCTGATCTTTATGTGTTATTTTATATGCTCGTGATAAAACATCTTATTATACTGTCATCCTATTAGATATGCAAATCTATATCTTACGTATTAATTTAAACTTTGTATTATATTAAGTAACTTAATCAGTTTTCACATTACAGATTTTCTATCTTGCAGAGATTTAAAAAAACGAGTTAAAAATTTATACATAATTTCAAGCTGTCACTTCTTTTGTGCACTAAGCAGGGTTTTATTAACAAAATGTTAAAAGAAAAACTAAAAACAGTTGTATATTTAGGTAATGTAATGACAGATGCGGATGATAAAATTAAAATTCATTTGCATAAATACGTTGCATTGTATTTATTAAGATACAAATTTATAAGTGTTCATGGCAAAAACCTGTATGTCAATGTTTGTTAAATTTCATTTATTTTGTTTAACATCACATGACAATATATATTAAAACATGATGAAGCCTTCTGTTTACATGTACATCAATTGTTTGCTTCATAAAGATTATTATTTACTTATTGCAAACTTTTTCTCTGTCCAACTATGTTGATGTTTTGTCATTGGCTGAAACCATCACGTGCTCAATACATATTAAGGTGTGAACTAATTTGATTTTCATTAAAATTATGCCGTTTATCGGACGTATAAGAATTGTATGTACAAATAAATTTATAAAACAATCTTAGAAGTATTTAAAATAATAAAAAATATTGGAAAATTATAAATGCATATAAATTGTAAATTTGCACATGACAACTCACCCCTAAACAAAACATAATAGACTCAACCAAAACAAGCGTCTACTTCTTTACCTAATGATGTAGTTGTAAGATCATGATCAGCAAACCATATTTAAGAGCAAACCTATTGTAAAAATAATACTATGACCACAGCAGATTTCGTACAAAAAAGTTTAGTTTCTTATATACATCTATATAATTCAAATGACAAACACCCTAGCGGTGTTCTATTACATAATGTAAATGACAAGCATCCAAGTGATGTACCTCTAAATCATTCAAAGAAGGAACTTATATATGTTCCTATAGATGAGAATATTTTCAATATCTCCGTCATTTGGTAAAAGGAAATAAGAAAAATGGAAAAAAGGAACCTTAAAGGTAGCTAAATGGCGTATAATTAAACAATTTATTTTGTCATGTGTAGTAGATATGTTTCCATTTAGTGTGTTTATCCGTCCAAATCAAAGATCTGGTTAATTTTATACAAAAAGTATTAAGGAGACTACAAAACCTTATAACCTTATTACGAAAGCATTATGTCCTTAAAAACTATTTGGCCTGGTTTATTAAGACCTAAGTTTCTGTTGGCAACAAAAGTCCCATAGAGATTAACATAGTTGCATTTAATTTTGCATATTATCATGAATTTTATATTTGTCTTGTTTTATGATATTAAATTAAGGTTACAATGTGACTCCAAAAAGTCAAATTAACAATTCAAATCCTGCAATCAACTATACGATCAAACGTTTAAATAATATGCTATGTAAATATTCTTTTTATCATATTAAAGTTATGCTGTTAAATATGATAATACATTTAGTAGAATGAGATTATAAAACATGTTATAAACCTGCCATATGGGGTCAAAATTAAATATTTAGTAGCAGTTATTTCATGACTTATGGTGATATAAAGATTTTGAGTTACCACATGCAGTCAAACGTTTAAAAATGAACAATTATTTTAATCTATTTTTGTCTGTATTTACTGAAATTGAAACATAATAATGTAATGAAAAAGATCATTCTGCATCATGATAAACTTGCAGCTTTTGGTAACATTACAATTGTAGTACATATGGTGAGTGAACTTTAAGGTTTTATTATGTAAAATAATAATAACTTTAATAAGCAGTTGCCTGGTCAACACGTAATTCGATCTTGCAAATATGTGCTTCACATTCAGAAAATAATTACAGATTTCATACAATATCAGTCAGTCAGGCGAATATTTTGCTTAGTACGTGAGTCTCTGAACGAACTTGGTTTTTACTTTTATACAATTCTAAATAAGACAGAGTCAGTATTGTCACACCAGAGACATAAACAAATTCTAAACGCACCTATTATAATTATTTAGTAAAAACATCCCAATATATAATTTTACCCTCAACATAAATAGTAAGCGTGTGTGCATGCAACTGCGTGCATGAGTACATGTATGTGTTATAAGAATCACCGTGAGTACATGTATGTGTATGTATGTTTTTATATAAGAATCTCCGTGTCAAGTCTCTACCGTATGTGTGTCTGTCTGGGTCAAAAGTCATTTAATTACGAGCTTCATTCCGCCCGTGAGCTTAAATAAAAAGACACAAAAAACATCGTTTTAGGTGGAAATGTTCACTGATTATAGATCAGAAGAAAAAATACCCATAAACCAAAAATGTTGGTTGAAATTTAGATGTATTTAATTATTTCTGAAATCAGACATGTATTTAATTATTTCTGAAATCAGAAAAGATATTTCACGGAAACTTTCAACATCTATATATGAAGTGTGACTTGCAAATTCAGCAGACTTATTTTTAGTTTTACGAAATGGGCGCAATCAAAGGTCACACTATATTACCTGTTTTAAAGTTTAAAGTCTGATAATTTAAAATTTATTAATTATAGTATTACATTTATATTGTTGACCTTCTTTAAGCAAGTGACATTTTTAATGTGTATTTCTTTGCAACAAAGGTTATTTCCCTTTCCATTTGGCATGAGTGATGGTTAGAATCGGATTCAGCAATAAATCTGATTGTCTCTAAAATTACACTTCTGTGTTATTAAATTTTTCTTGTCTTTCGGGATCATTGTTGCCAGAATTAGTAAGTGTTGAGAATTTAGTACCGCTCAGACCGGAGCTAGGGGGCATGAGGGACGTTGAATTTATATATTATTCCTCATGTACCGACCCAATCAAACCCAATCTGCAATATTCATGTAATTATGTTCTGATTTATGCTTCCAATGCATCACTTTGTTTCATTTTTTTTACATCAAGTTCAATGACAAGTACTTACTCTAAGATTCTATTCGTTTGACTCAAAACAAACAGTTAAATTAAAATATATTATATAAATCAACATGGTAAAACCTTATGACAATGTGACATACATTTTAAAATAGTAAATTACTTACGAATGTCATAAATTTCCCATATTGTTAATTACTATATGCCATGTATTTGACAGAGTTGTAACATGTGTGTAGCTGGTAAGGGTAATAAGGTGAGAAGTCATATCTTAGACGGAAATCTACAATAGTTTTCATGTGCCACAGTTGTACTTAAACATAACGTGTTTTTAACGTGTTGTTGTTGTTGTTGTAAATCCTGGATGTTTTTTCCAGTGCAAAAATGAAATTTAGAAAACAATTTTTCTATTGCAAATAAAACAAAATGGACCAATATATAAAGGTGAACATTTTGATATACATGAAAATAATAATAAATGTTAATGGAAAACGGGGAAAAAGGTAATGTTGTTTTAAAATAATCAGCAAATTTTTAAGCAATTCTTTACCAATAAGACTTATTTTACATAGTAATCAATAGATGAATAATTATTAACCTCAGGCAGTGTCAAGGTGGATGTTGTGTTATTCTTCTTCGAGCTTTGCTTCAAACCATTTATCTATATTAGAACTGATACAATGACTTCAGAATATTCCATATTTAAATTACCATGGAAAAATGTTATGCATTATATATGTTAAGTGTCAATGGATGGATTTGACCATACTTCTTTCAATAATTTATTTTGATTGTCGCACAAACATCCAATGTTCTTGCTAGTTGTATGGTGTCTGTTGTTTGTCTTAACTGCGTTTGTGTAGGAGTTGTGTTACCTATTTTACAAATGATATAGTATAACCAGCAATTTACACTTTCAATCAAAACGTAGTTGCTTTGTTATATGATACAATGATTTTGTTTCACTTCTTTGATAAATAATCTGAAGTGTGTATTTCCTGTTAAGATACAATTATTTTAATTCGGGCTATACTTTACCACTTTGATCGTCTATAAAAGTGTGCATTACATAGTTATATCAATTTGACATGCATGCATAAAAGTGTATCAAATGCAAATGTATATGTATGTACAACTGAATATTGTTAGTCAACCATTGATGTAGATATATAGGTTTTAAGTGTGCATTCTATTTCCAATATAGAAAATTTATATTTGAATATATCTATTTAATATTCCTTAGTGTCAGAAATTCCTTGTGCTACAATATGAATAACAGTAATACTTTTGCTTTTTAGACGTGTCTAAGTATGTAAACAAATAATTTATTTGCTAGGGATCGAATTTTCAAAAACTAAGATAACTTCGGTAAATTATAATAAGCATCAATTCAGATTCTTTGATTCATATTTATGTAAGGTTGTCTCCAATTGTATATACATGTAATATATTGATGGGTTTAACATTTCGTATTCGACGTAATGTGGTGGGTTTGAAAAAAAATATGATTCGATTTTGTTTTCTTTTCTAATAATTACTCAATACGTGTAAGACTTTTATCACATTAAACTCTATTCAATAAGCCATGCAAAAAAAATTTGTTGGATAAACATCGCAATATTTTATCGTACTTTATATTGTAATATCTTGAATTTATAAATATTATACTGCATAATACTTAAATAAAGAAAATTCCATAAAACTAAACACGGGATTAGATGATGCTACACACCGTTAGTCAGTAAAGTCTCAATGATGATCCTTTCTTTTATTTCAAATTCAATTTCCTCGGAAAGGAAGTAATGCTAAGATTGCATAACGGACGTTTTCAGTCATCATTCATTGATGTGTACGATTTCGACATCATAATTCTACAATTACGCCAACAATAATATTAAGTCAGTTGCACAAGAAAATGATGGCTCAATTACTTGAACATTCTATATACTTATGTTAGTTACTTTCTTTCGAATATGGATCAACAAAAGTGTTAGAGACTATATGACTCTGACATAATGTCATATGGTACTGGGTTTACATGATGTTCCATTCAAAATTTCAGTATCTAAAGGCAAAATCCCTTTTATCAGAAACACAATTATGCAAGTTTTACTTTTCACCTCAATAATAATAAAAATTTCAATTAAATGCAAACCATCGTGTACGAGTACAATCAATGTATTCAATATATTTCTGCAAATGTAGAAACCAAATACGTTATTTCCAGCGTTTTACTTAAATGTATCAGATGATTATATTCTTATAAACCTGTAGTAAAAATTTATAAAATTCTTTTTACTGCATCCGGATTATATCTGAATGCGAGTGAAAAGAATATTATAACTAAATGGAATAACAGACAAAAATAAATGCCGTCATATGTAAATTTTGCTTCTTTAGAAAAGAAAGTCGATGATGTTAAAAATGTAACAAAATTCGAGAAATTTAACAGAACTATATTTCACAATTTTCATGTTACGATTACATATAACAGTAGCTATATTAAACTGAACTTGGCGCAAAGTGGCCTGACTCTCTGCTGAAACTATAGAGTAGCTTTTATTATCGCTTTCATTCAAATGTTTAAAGCATCTATTTGATAAAACATGTATGTTTTGTACTTTCAATTGTTATGTCTCTTAAACAAAACTTTATTATTGTTCACTTTACGAATGTTCACTGTTGTAGAGTGAATAAAATCGTTTTAAAAGGAAGAACAAGACAAGAATTATATCGTTTTAAGAAGACATGTATATCAAACAGGCTATTATATTTTACAACCGTCGCGATATTTTAAATCTTACAGTCGTATCAAATCATACAATAAGAAAATGAAACCGTTATTAGACTGTTACCTGGAGTTTTATGTTTTAATGATACATAATTCTCATGTTTAACATGCCAATTTTTATTTTTTGCATGCATAATTAATTTACAAGTGAAATTGATATAGTGTACAGTACAATTATTTCGGTACGTTTTCTTCTTTATTTTTATAAAGGTAAATGTCCTATTATTTAGGAGCCGGTTTTAAAGGTTTCTTGGCAAAAAAATTGACTGTTCCACAATCTTTATGTCACAAACAAATCTGTAATCACACAAATGATATAAATGCTTTCAGAATTAACATAAACATGCATCATCACAGTCAACAATCAATAATGCACGTAGAACCTCTAGTTTCCTAGTAAATAGTCCAGTGTTTTTTATTGTTTTGTCGCGACAATTAATGATAGAAATAGTATCTTTTACATATTTATAAGTGTGCGTGTGTATGTGTTTTATGTTGTTGTTGTTTGTTGATGTTGTTTTGTGCGTGTTTTTGTTTTGTTTTCTCTTGGAGGTAAGGAGTGCGAGGGGTTACTGGCGGCGATAGCATTATATGCATTTGCAAATACTTCTAATAGACCTACTTTGATCGGCTTACATGTATAACAGTAATTTATCTTAAACTACATTACAATTCAAATACGAATGAGGAGGAGGAGGAGGAGTGCCTTTTTGTTTTCAGGAGAATTCCATAAAGAAAAAAGGATGGACAACTTAACTTACGGTGGCATACAGGGGACATCAGAAATATTTTGTCTTTCACGTGCGCACGCGATGGGGGAAGTCAGAAATATTTTATCTATCACGTGCGCACGCGATGGGGGAGATCAGAAATATTTTATCTATCACGTGCGCACGCGATGGGGACATCAGAAATATTTTATCTTACACGTGCGCATGCAATAGCTACCACGTGTGCACGTGATAGCTACTACGTGCGCACGTACAAACTATACGTGCGCACGCGATAGCTATTACGTGTGCACGTAATACCTTCCATTTCTAAAATGGACGGGGAAGTGCTTATTAATGAATTGTTTAAAATTAAAAGCTATCGCGTGCGCACTTAATAAATTGTACTTGGCACGTAGTAGATATCGCGTGCGCACGTAGTAGTCATAGCGTGCGCACGTGGTAGCTATCGCATGCGCACGTGGTATTTAAATATTTTCCAATGTCCCCCATCGCGTGCGCACGTGATAGATAAAATATTTCTGATGTCCCCCATCGCGTACGCACGTGATAGACAAAATATTTCTGATGTCCCCATCGCGTGCGCAAGTGATAGATAAAATATTTCTGATGTCCCCTCTATGCCACCGTATTAACTAGTATGTACTATGTAGTATATTTTGATCTCAGTTGTTGTTATTCTGATGAACATGTCTTTTAACATGGTTTGTAAGATAAGTTTGATTATAGCATCGTCAGGGAATCCTAAGTGATATTATTCTATGCACGAAAAGGCTATTAACACTGGGTTAGAGGCTTTGATCTCTTATATACATACATCATACAATTATACATTCTAAACTCATACAAACGAAAATAAGGGAACACAAATGTATAACAGAAATGCATTAAAATCTAATGTTACGGAGTAAAGATGAAACTTTCATTGATAAGAATTGTTTGTTAGTTATCTGTCCTTGAAATTACACGCAAAAGCAAATCACCCACATTTAAAGACAGCTATCTCAAAAATGAGTTTATTGATCCCAATGTTTTACTCAAAATGTTTAAGGCATTAAAAGGTTATACGACGTCTGAATAACTTGAATAAGTTTTTTTATTCTGCCTGTATATCTAGGTGTAATCGTAGCATAAGCATATGAAGGCAGCACAAAACCGAAGAAATTAAAATGCTGAAGAACTAAGCCATTTATTTATTAAAGTAATCATATGAGCCAAGTTTTGTATTGATTTAGTGTTTTGCAGTATATGCTGCAATATTGATTCTCCCGCAAAAGTTTAAGTTTATATATCATGTTATACTGCTACTGTCTGATTCTATTATGTAATTGTGTTGTCATGTTTAAATGATCTGAGTTTAAATGAGTTGTACATACGTCAGTGGTAAATTCAAGCCGCAAGCATTCAGCAAATTATTGTTATTATTTAATTTAGAAACATCAGTAAATTTATGTGTTTAAACTGCGGGTGCCATTGAACCATCTATATGTAATATTTTTATTTTCATGCCATTCTATAAACATATGATCCATACGCTTAAAGAATGTGTGTGTCCTCATCGAAAAAAAAAACAACGGATAGAAGTATAAATCAAAGGGCTGCAAGCACTGTGGTAGTTTCTAATCTTTGCAATCTAAATCGTACTGTATATCTGTATGTATTTTCCTGTTATAAGTTTATTTTTATATACTATAATTCACCTTGCAGGGCACCGAGATGCAGCGACTACGTTTGGATTTTTTACTATAACAGTTTGAGTTTGATACATACGGATTTTTGAATGCCTAGAGTTGCATCAAAAATCATTTATGTTCATTTTTATGACAGCCACACTTTATCCTTTTATCCTTGCATATATTGGCTACTTCCTTAAAAAAGACACTTAAAAAAAGTTGCCTTGACTGGGATTGGAATCCCAGACCTCTCACACACTAAAAGAGCGCGTTACCCCTGCACCACGCAGAAGTTTAACGGACACGGTCTGAAGAAAATCAAATAATTCTAATTTTAGAATATCCATGCAGGGATTGTAATCCTTATTAATTTCGAGGTATTTTGTTCACGATATATCTGTTGTTTAACATTGATGTAAATAATTTAGTGAAAATCTTCTCGCCAAAACAGTCCGACATGTATATATTCCACTACTCGACAGTCAGATTTATTTGTATAATACGCTCTGAGGTATTCGGAAATCGACATCGCTAAAAAGCATTTTCATTGATTATAATCCTATTCGTCCGCGTGCATTTATTGACAATTTAATACGCCAACGCTACTTTTAAACTTTGAATGCGTTGTAATTTGTTTGATACTTGTAACAAAATAAAAATATTTCTTTCTTTTACTTCACTAATTTTAAGCTGTTTTGAAAACTACTTGTTGTTAGGTTTGTCGTAAAGCTTCTGTGTCAGAGATTGAATGTCGGCGTAGTATTTCCTGATCTGCGATCAGAAAATACAAAAATGGAAAATGGAAATCTGTGGTTATAGACAGCGGTCAAAAGGCAAATAATAAAGCTCATGTACCATCTTCTAAGGGTGATAATAGTAGAAAAAAGAAGCTATATTATGCCATAAATCACATGATCCATAAGCATTACATCGATAAACATCAGCTAAATCATACATAATAAGATGACAAATATGTAATGTACATGTGTGCACATAACATATATATTTTTACTCAATACTTATACAGTGCTTGAACCCACATTGGAAACGACTTTTAATAGATACTATCCTTAAATCAGTATGCGTTTTTTAAAAGTATCATTTTATAAAAAAAAAAAAAAAAAAGGGGACAGCATATTTTATCTCTCTCGAATTTCCTTCTCGAATCTTAGTTACTTAAAAACAGATATAAGAGAGTATGAGTTAATTTGTGTGGTATTTACACAGGATGGAACTGTTACACGGAGGATGGAGTTCTTATGATTGATAACTGTCACGGAGTTCTGGAATTTTATTTTGTGAAGAACCACTAAAGTGATGTTTGTACTCTAGTAGTTCCTTCCTTTCGTCATTTCTTCCTAGCAGCTGCCACCCTCAACACGCTGCAAGAACATACCCTATAGTTTGACTTTGGGAATCAAACGAATATGTTCAGATCTGTAAGAGCAAAGGAAACATTAGAGCCATCATTGATAAACATTGGCCAATTATTAAGTCTTTACAGAAACTGAACAAGATGTCCCCCACTAAACCTGTGCTGCCTTGTACCTTACAAATACATTCTCCTCAAAAATAGGGGCCAAAACATTTCTCAAAGATATTATGAATTGTAAAACAGCAAATGTTATATATCTTGTCTCTTGCAAAGTGTGCAGCAAACAATATGCCTGCGAAAAGCTTCCATTAAGTAAACGGATGAACTTACACTACTCCGACTGGAGAACACGCAAATTAAACAGATCCCCAGGCGCTGAACATTTTCATCTTTAGGGACACAGTTTTAAAGACATGTCCCTCTGTTATATTGAACACAACAGACAGTGGTCAGATGTAACACGCAAATCACGTGGGACATACTGGATTCGCTTTATTCTTTAATACTTTTAGTAAATAAACACAAAACGCCTTTATACATATAGTGTTAGTTTAAAATTTCCTAAGATTCGATATAATTTCTACGTTTCAAAACATTGTCCACGGGCCATATTATTCTTTTGTAAAGTATAACAACAATGACCATTTAATAACGGTCTTTTTATAATCTATGCAATTTTATCACCTTTCTAGTGACTGTATTTCAGTTCAATTTTTTAATACTATACAGTTCACACATATAGAGACTTTTGTGCTCTATAGTGTGTATTTTATACATGTAATACACCCCTGATGAAGGCATAAGTACGCCGAAAGTACTTAGGTATTTATTATACTTAAGCACTGTACTCCGAAAGTACTTAGGTATTTGTTATACTTAAGCACTGTATGAACGTTTATTTTCTCCTAATATATATTTTATATATAGAGGCATTATTTATGATTTTCAAAATGACATATACTATGCTCAAATTTGATATTTAAAAGTATTGAAATTTTTGAATATATATAAGTATCATTAAAAAAAACTGTCAGCTTTTGTTGTTGTTTCCAGAAAGGACCAGCTTTACTTGACCCGTAATAAGGAATCATATTGTCATAGATAAATAAGACTTATTGAGTAAGTATGTTCTAGACTTCAATTAATGTCTGCAATAAAGATATTTTGCTCAAAGTTTAACATTGTATATACTTAACACCAAACGTTAAATTCTGCTAATAAATTTTGAAATATTTAATTGCGATTCGATTACTTTTATTATTGATTTACTTAGTTTATTTTATTTTCCGAGTAAGTTCCGGGTTTATTCAACAAACAGTTAATTTTTGTTGCAATGTTATTTGTGTTTTAGATGAAAAATGTCACGCACCAGGTTATAAATATTACGCATATTTTAAGAATAGCTATGGCACATATTAAGAGATAAATTACTTTTAATCGTGTATACCTCACTAACTACACGTACATGTAGCAACTCTGTCAAAAACATGACATACCGCAATTAACAATATGAAACTTTAATGACACTGTTAATTAATTTACTACCTCAAAACTCATATGTCACCACGTTTTATTTTCTCCACAGTTTTTTTGTATTTTACTAAATCGCTTCTTTGTAGTCAGGAGAACAGATTTACAAATCTTATCAATGCCTTCGTCATTGAAGTAGTATGATTTTTTTAAAATGAAGTAGTATTTAGTATGATAGGTACTTTTGATTATACTCAATCTTCAGCAATACGTTTTTCGTTTTATTTGAAAGTTGATTTCATATAAACAACTTAGTTGAGACAAATATATAAATACTTTGCTATACTTTTCTTTCTAAAGAGTGTGAAATTCATGTTTTTCATCAATATTTCAATATATATAAATTCATACATGTTATATAATGGTTTATTTTGAATGAATTGCAATGCTATATTATTGTAACGTACAATGCTACATTACCGTAACGTACAATGCTACATTACCATAACGTACAATGCTACATTACCGTAACGTACAATGCTACATTACCATAACGTACAATGCTACATTACCGTAACGTACAATGATACATTACCGTACCGTACAATGCTACATTACCGTAACGTACAATGCTACATTACCGTAACGTACAATGCTACATTACCGTAACGCACAATGCTGCATTACCGTAACATCAACTGCTACACTAGTAACATTTATGTAACTTAAAGAAACAATGCTACGTTACTGTCAGACACAATGCTACATTACTGTAACATACAAAATCTTTTCTGATTGGCAATCATTTTGCTGGTAACGCCAATAAAAAACCAAGGCTATAAAATCAGACCTAAAGACGCAGAAGCATTTTGCTCCCTACAAAAATAATTTATTAATTTTCTCCAGATGACTTTATATCATTTACATGAATAGCATTTTTACATGGTAAGAAATAAAATCAAAGTGAAAGTAAAAGCATAAGATATAATTGCTTGAATGCAGACTATTTGAGACTATAAGTTACATTAAAAAGACATTAATATTTCAAAATGTAAATTTTCATATGTCACGTTTTTGACAAAGAAAGCTGATAAAAATATATGGTGGGTGGGAGTTAAAGGTTAGACGTACAGGTATATGTGTTATTAATCACCATGGGACCTGCAACCTTACCACATTAAAACGTGTTGAGCCGTCTTTTCTGACAATCCAAATATTTTGTAACATCATTTAATTCTTCATAGACCTCTTCAAATGCAGTACGGATAAACTTATATAGATTTGTTACAGAACTTACAGAAAGGTTATATGTATTGCTGCATATTTCAAAATCAGATGATAAATGTCAAAATTTTATTTTTCGTGGTGCTTTTCTTTTTTATAAAATCAAAACTCATTTACTGGAAATAACTTAATTTTGTGGGCATGAAATTTCGTGGCTTTGTCAAAAAAGATATCCTCGTGGTTTCTTAACTTCACGGATTGCTGTCAAACAATAGCTTAAGCACACTTATAGCAGAATTCGAATACTGAAACAGTTAATTAATTTGCTCATAGAACAAACACACTTATCCAATCCGATATTGCTGTTGCAAATTCCCAAAGAAAAACCATGTACATGTTGTCATTTACATCATCAGTTACCGGGGTTACAAACCGTCATATCTTGACAGAAAAACATACGTATAAATACATTTGGAGAAAAAGAAAACACGTTAAGATCTAAATTCATTTAAAGAAACTTGACGTCTATTCGATTAATTTGTTTATATGCGTCATCTTGGTATCTAAATGTTTCTTTTAATAAAACTCCTAATTATAGATGGTTGTGTGCGTTTTGAGACATGCATAGTATAACAAAATATTTTTGAAGCCAGTATAAACCGGCTTTCTTTTCAGATACATTTACATTCATCTAAATGGAACTTCTTTCTCGCCAACATGCTTTAATCTAACAATATGTCCAGAAAAAATAAATGCTTTATAAAACATATACTGATACCAAAAAATATTGAAATCGTAGCGTAAACTCTATGAAAGGCACATTACACCTCAAAAAATGAATTAATGTTCTCTTATTTAGAAATGTCAAACTTGATTTTTATAACATTTCAATAATGGTTGATTCTTATCACCTGGGGGAAGTAGCTATGGTGAAATTACTTGTCATTAATGAAACAAAATGTAAGCAAATTAGTATTTCGACTTTTATACAAAATACTAAATCACTTATAACTCTACTATAGTCCAAACAGCAACAAAAACCAACGATAAATCAGGTAATTGGCCTAACTTACTTTAAAGACATTTTCTACAGTTTTATGAAAAATTAATCCTTTCATAGAATTTTCTATTTTTTTGTATGATGAGTAAAATTTAATGACGAATTTAAAAATAAAAAGAAAAATATATGTTGACGTGTTGGATTTCTTGTAAAATGGCAGTTTCCATGGTAACCGTATATCTAAAAACTGTCAAAATAGCCTAACTGTGTTATAACGAATAGAAAATGTATAAGATAGCTTAAAACACACAACGAGCATTGTTTTATGCAAAGATAATCTTATCTAATGATTCTGTATGAAACAAATGATAATCTGAACATATTTCTTTAAAAAATGAGTTTTCCATGTTCCTAAACCGAACAAAAAATGAGAAAAATAAACATGAATTCTGAAAATAATTACAGATATTGAAAAAAGTGTTTCATAGGATTTTCTAATTTTTTTATATGTTGTGTAAATTTAATGACAAATTCAAAAAGAAAAAGAAAAATATATGTTGGCGTGTTGGATTTTTTGAAAAATGGCAGTTTCCATGGTAACCGTATATCTCAAAATTGTCAAAATAGCCAAACTGTGTTATAATAATGTATAAAATAGCTTATTACACTCACAATAAACATAATTTTATACAAAGCTTGCTTTATCTTAGGGTTCTGTATAAAACAAACGATAATTGGAACATATTTCTTTAAAAAATAAGTTTTCATGCTTTCTAACTAAACAAAAAAAAGAGAAAAATAAACATGAATTCTGTAAAAAATTAAAGCTATCAAGAAATTTCTTTCATAGAATTTTCTACATTTTTGATATATCAAGTAACATTTGATGGTGGATTCAAAAATAGAAATAAAATATATATGTTGACGTGTTTGTTTTTTGTAAACGGGCTGTTTCCATGGTTACCGCATATGCCAACTGTCAAAATTACCACGCTTTCTTAAGAAATATTAGTGTTATACTAAATGTATTGTCAAATATACAACAGAAACATGTAATAAAAATTTCTTTTTCTTTTGATGTTATATTAATAAGTAAATGATACTGAATATCTTTTTAAAACATATCTAGGGCCATATTATTTTTTTCATTCGACTAACATACCCGAGCAGTAAGCAAGTATTCATAAATTTACAAAGAAAATAATGAAATTCGGAACATTTCTTAGATATTAATTTTGTTTTTTTATTCAACACTTTTAAAATATATCATTTTAAACTTCTTTGCCCAGATGTCTGCCAGTAATCAAGTCGCGACGCTGTCACGCACTTTCGTCACTATACCACAAGTGGTTGGGGTAACGCGCGCAGAATTATCATCAATGATGTCGTACTAATGCTTGGAGAAATCCTTTATGTGATGTTGTCTAAACGACCTCTTATTCTTTTGAACCGATCTCCTATTGAACATTTAGAAATATCTATTCTGTATTATTTACTCATTATTTGCTTATAGCCGAAATTTAAACACTTATCCGAATACTATTCAACTTGACCTTCATTTGAAGAGTAATTATCCGTGATTATCTTTCTTGGAAGCGCATAACGATGCGCACAGAAAACTACCGAAAACGTCTTTAAGGAAACTATAACAGGACACAAAAAAGAAGCTTCTGAATAAAAATGAAAAATGAAAATAAAGGCATTTATAACTTAGACTTAATGGGCCTTTAAATGTAATTTGAATATTGTTTGAAACAAGATATATCAGTCCTCAATGTACGGTAAAGTGAAACCAAGTATATGTATTGTTTTCAAACACGATATATTGTATGTTTATCTGCTGAGACAGCACATTTGATATATGACATTTTATAGGGTAACAACATCGAAAACTAGTAAATGAATTACCATTTACATACAGCGTGCGTGTTAGTTTACATGTATATTTTTTCTTTTGTAGTTTGGTATCAAATGTTTAAATAATACTTACTGGGTTTCATGAATATTAACAGACTAATGTCGTTTCAGTATGCAACAAACATAAATCTTAGTTGTAGCAAATTATATTTCATTCAAACAGCTTGAAGATATCGTTATTATTTTCAACAAATATTTCTACTAAGACACTGTTTTTACCTTTTTGTTACCTTATTTGTTAAGAGTAATCTTAATATCAACACCATTGAGCAAGAAACATCTTATTACCGTTAACTCTTTACAACCCGATTAATATGTCCACCGAAAAAAAACATATTTAGTTCAATCATAATACTGTTGATAAATAATTATGTAGATATACATATTTCTGCACAACTTGAAAAGCATCTTAAAATTATAGCTTTTGAGAAATATAAATATTAAAACTTTTAGCATATTTAAGGCTAAATGGATCTTTTAAGTAAATTTAAATAGGTCATTAAATATCTTCTTATGAAAATAATTAAAGATTCGGATCAATTCCGTGCCCTTATAGGCACTATATACTCATTATCTTTAGTATTTGAAGATATAGATCAATGCTACAGAAAACACAATAAACGAATTGTGTGCTGTATGTGTGTACACTGAAACTAAGAGTAAGTGAGTTATATGTAAACGGTAATAAGTGCAGTGCATGATACGACAATACAAATTATGGTATTCTTTATTTCATGAAGTGTTTCAAAACGCTAAGATACTGTTATTTTATTTCATTGTATATATATATATATATATATATATATATATATATATATATATATATATATATATATATATATATATATATATATATATATATATATATATATATATATATATATATATCCTCGTATATATAGGCTTGTGAAAAATATTTGCATCTACAAAATACATTTCAAAAAACACTGGATCCCAGAAGGATACAAGAACGTGGAAAAATAACAATAATTTTGAGAAAATAAACGTTCATACAGTGCTAAAGTTTAAATACCAAAGTACTTTTTGCGTATTATGCCTTCATCAAGGGTGTATTACATGTATAATGTGCACACAATAGAGCACAAAATCTCAATACGTGTGCTTCATCAGGGGTGCATTACATATATAATGACAATAGAGCACAAAATCTCAAAACGTGTGTTTCATCAGGGGTGTATTACATGTATAATGTGCACACAATAGAGCACAAATCTCAATACGTGTGCTTCATCAGGGGTGCATTACATGTATAATGTGCACACAATAGAGCACAAAATCTCAATACGTTCAATTTTGAATACTACATGTATACAGTACACATGTATTGAGATTTTGTGCTCTATTGTGTGCACATTATACATGTAATACACCCCTGATGAAGGCATAATACGCCGAAAGTACTTGGGTATTTATACTTTAGCACTGCATGAACGTTTATTTTCTCAAAATTTATACTCGTATATATATATATATATCATACAAAAATGCTTATTCTAAAGTAAAAATGGAAAGAAAATATTAACAATGTTGCTCAGATTATGCAAATTAAAGCATTAAAAATGGTACAAAATCAGGCTGATAAATTAGTTTTTGGTGTCCAGAAAATTAATCATTGTTACTTTGTTTCCATATATCAAAATAGAAAAACATAAATGCCTTAATCTTACATTAAAAAGTTTAAGACATTTACATTTCTAAAAGTTAATTAGCATATGTCAATTTTTTGACAAATAAAGCTCTTACAAAAGTATGATGGGTGGGAGTTAGAGGTTAAATGTACAGGTGTATGCGTCATTAATCAACATAAGACCTGCAACCTTTAGACATTCAAATAGATATCTGTAAATAAAGCATTTCTTTCATTTAAAAAAGCATTTGTAGTAAAAAAAAACTTAATTTTGCTAAGACTAAAACATACAATACAGATGAACGTTGTTGTCTGTTGTATATTAGTGCACTGCCACTTAATATCAAATTACCTTTTAGCAGAGATATTCTCTCTTAACTATGTCATTGCACGATCTGTGTTTTTATATAAAAAAACATCTTAAGTTAAAATTGTTGTTCATTATTGTGTCACAATAATGGTTTTATCATAACAATGTTTTGTTAGATAAGACAAGTGCTTAGTAAAACGCTTATAAAGGAAATATATGACATGCCACCTTGAATCTTTCCAAAATTAATAGCAATAAATTTCAAACATTCTGTAATGTTAATTAAAAAGGAACACAATAGTATTTGACAGCTTTTCTTTTAAAGCCCCTAGCATGGTTATTCTTTAAAAGGGAAAGTAAGCGCTGTTGATTTTATTTCAAAAGTATAAAAAAAAATCTTCAATTATCTTAGTATGCAAATCAACACAGTTAATTGGTATAATTCATTCAAGTGCTGAAAATACATGTACAAATGTATTCCTTACTTTACTATAAATCAAACTGACGTTTTCATTTCCATGGGCAATATTCTCAGATAATTAACTGCCAAGTATGGCCAATGTGACTTACTTAATTATAAACAAAATACAAAAAATATATAAAAGCAAACATACAAAACAAAACACCATACCATTTGATTCGCTGCTTTACTATAACAAACTTAGACAGACAAAACAAAACAGAACAAACACGTGTTTACAAACACACACATGTCACCTTTGTGCCACCGTACTACCCTGTTTGAGAAGACTTTAACACGATTTAAAAACAAAACTAGCTGAAGTAGTCGCATTTCATGTATCATTTTGTAGCGTGGGCATCGGCATACTGTTGCCAATTCGAGACGCACTATTTACATACATGCTGAGATTGAGAGATATACAGCATGAAAAGTAAAGCTAGCATGCAATGTTGTTGTAGGGATACCAATTACATAATAGTTTAATGTGCTCCGCGTAAAATAGTGTTTTTTAACAACAAGAGTGTTTGAGTATAGATTTCTAAAGAACATGGTAGCTTTTTCATAGAAGTGCAACCTGAAATGTATTAAAAACAGTTTGCAAGCAACGTACAACAGAAATAATCACTTGAATTTACAATCATGCTGGCAATTATTTTTGTTAGATAAGTAAAATATGTGAATTTGTTTTAAAATAGGCAAAATTATCTTTAATTATCTTATCTTTTTATGACGATAAGGCACATTATACCCCAGAAACGACTTCTTTCCCTTCTTTAGATATGACAGACATGAGTTTTTTTAGCAATTTAATAATGGCTTCAGAGCAAGCTACATGCTTATCACCTGACAGAAAGCAGCGCAGAATATGCAATTATTTGTTTTTAATATAGCAAAATGTAACAAGTAGTATTTTGACGTCCATACAAAAATACTATCGATAATAAGTGTACTAATTGCCATAAAAGCGACAGGAGAAAGATATGGTTTAGATGATCGGCCAATGAGTAACTTTTGGAAACTTTAGTATGATACAAAAAAAACTTAAGAGAAATTAAAATTGAATCATATCTGGGGCATAATGGTCCTTTTACAGTAAATAGCAGAATATGGTTTTTAATTAACATTTAATAGTCAAACTTTATCGTTAGCCATAAAGCTATACTGCAGTATTTAATCATAACTTATTTCAAACTTTGCATTCACGTTAAGGTTTTATGTCATTTAATCTTGATGCATCTGCTGTATTAAATATCAATTTAGCAAAATTTTCAAATAAAAATGTCAAAGAGGTTACATAAATATTTAAATTAAAGGCGAACAACTTAACTATACTATAAAGGTAATCGTATATTGCGGTATTTAATCAACATTCTAATAGTTAAAATATATTGCAATTTTAACCACAATATTATAAAATTTAAGTGATTAACATAATATAACTAAATTCTACTTTATTAGAAGGCATAAGGGAAACATGTTTCTTACCCAGGATCCACTATAGTACCAATACTTTTAATACACATTTGCATAACGAACACAACTTTGGAGAGAGAAACCAATGGTTGTAATTTGAAAGGAAAACAAAACTTCTGGCAAGAGCACCAACAATAATAGATAGATAGATAGATAGATAGATAGATAGAAGTGATAGATAGATAGATAGATAGATAGATAGATAGATAGATAGATAGATAGATAGATAGATAGATAGATACATAGATACATAGATAGATAGATACATAGATACATAGATAGATAGATAGATAGATAGATAGATAGATAGATAGATAGATAGATAGATAGATAGATAGATAGATAGATAGATAGATAGATAGATAGATAGATAGATAGATAGATAGATAGATAGATAGATAGATAGATAGATAGATAGATAGATAGATAGATAGATAGATAGATAGATAGATAGATAGATAGATAGATAGATAGATAGATAGATAGATAGATAGATTACTAACAAGATAACATTTTTTATAATTATGTATGAAGATTCGGTTGGTTTAATTACCTGCGTTTAAATGCTTGTGCTATAAAATTTCCCAAATTTAACAAGACTTTTTTTCTTTTTAGAACTTAATAAATCAATAAATTTGTACATGCTCGGATTTTTCACATAATATTTTGGTATAAATTTGTTTCTCAGGTCAGAATAATTTTTGCATGTGATTATAAAATGAAATTCATCTTCAATATCATTACCGCAAAAATAACATAATCTTTCATTTCTTGGTTTTCGATTACGCCCATGTCTAAGAGATTCTATAAATAAACTATGCGACGACACGCGATTCTAGTTATGCTATTACGTATTTTAAACGAATTTATTTTAATCAAGTAATCCGATTTACCAAAGCTCGGTTTTAAATGTATGTACAAGGATTTCAGTATTTCATTTTTTTAAAATATCTCCTAATAGTTTCTGTAAGGCACAATCCGTTACTGTTTTCTTAAACGAATTGACAATTAATTTTAAATTCTTAATTTCATGATTTACAAAAACAGAGCTAAATTTTCTTCATATTCATCGAGCAGTTTTTAACATAGAAAACCTAATTCTTTCTACCATTATAATACTGCGCCAATGAATGTGCATAATCTGATTTTAATAGCATATTATACGTATTGATAATCTTTACCCAGTATTTAATAATATGTACAAAACGAAATACATATAAAGGATAGCGACCCAATTCTGCATATATAGCTGCGTTACTTGTCGATTGTTTTACACCAAGGATTGTTTTGCAAAACTGTAGATGAATACGCTCTAATTCACAAGACTTAGTAAACCCCCAAATAGGACTACCATAATTTAATATCGATCCTACGAATGCATCAAAAAGTTGCAATGAAATATCCAGACGAATGTTATATCTTTTGATAATATTTAACAATGTGTACATCGCCCTAAGTGCTTTAACTTTTAGACATTTTATATTTAAAGCGAAAGTACCAGTGTAATTCAACGTTATTCCCAAATAATTGAAATCATCAACAATTTCCAACTGTTCATCATTATAAATGAAATGTTCATTTCTTTTAACTGGCCCTTGTTTCCTAAAAACAACAACTTTGGTTTTTGCAGTGTTTACCTCTAAACTCCATTTTTCACAATATTCGCGTAAAGAATTCAGTCTCGATTGTAAATCTTCTACAGAATCGCCACATATTACCATATCATCCGCAAATAACAAAATTACAAGACAAATTTAATTAATGGTTAGGCCAGTTGTATTATCTTGCTGCAAAAACGATTCAATGTCTTCAATAAATAAGGAAAAAATGTCAGCGAATTTGTCTGCCCCTGACGTAAGCCCACCGCGATTTCAACAAATCAGAAAATTCATTATTAGATTTTACACTAGACTTTACAATATTGTACATGTTTCTAAACATTGTTAAAATTTTACCATTTAATCCTTTTTTGTACAGTTTAAACCACAACGCGTCACGGTTCACTGAATCAATTTTTTTTTTCCAGATCAACGAAAGCACAATACAGACGTTTTTTGTCGTTTAAGCTTTGCTCTATTAAATTCTGCAGTACAAAGATTGCATCTACGGTACCATGATTTTTTCTAAAACCGAATTGCGCATCTGGTAATTTTTTTTGACTCTCACACCACTTAACGACTCGCGCATCTAAAATCCCCGTAAACAATTTACCGAGATTACTTAATAACGTTATACCACGATAATTATTGACGTTATTCACATCACCTTTTTTATGTAGCGGTATAATGAAACCTTCGGCCCATTCTCTGGAAAAACACCTGAATCAAAAACAATGTTACAAAAATCCGCTAAATGCCCGTCTAAAATGTCAGCTGCATTTAAAAAATATTCATTTAGTAAACTGTCAGCTGGACATGAAGCTTTGTTACGCTTTAAACGCCTAATTCCTTCGCGTACTTCTGTAATAGATATACGCTCATTTAATTGTTTAGCTACGTCATCATCAGAACTTATATTAATTTCGTCTGTGGACAAAAAATTTACAACTTCATCGATGCATTGTACCTGAATATCTTCAAACATTGACGAAAAATACTGTTTGAAATCATCAGTAGATAAGTCAGTCTTGTTATTATCGTGTTTTCTAAATAATCGCCAGAAGTCACGGGGTCGCGCATGCTTTAATTCTGTTAATTGTTTAGACATTTTTTGATAATGTAAATTTTTCTTTTATTCTTATTAATTGTTAATATGCATATTTTGCATTATTCAGTTCTATGTGATTTTCTTGAGTTTTAAAACTTAATAAGTGCCGCCTCGTAAATAGATCTTAATGATCGACATTCATAGTCAAACAAAGTTTGTTATTATCATCAAATAGTCGGTATATTACAATTTTTTTTCGGGTTTCTTAAATAATGGGTCTGCTATCTCACGAATAATACCAGTAAATTTATTGACTATATTGTCAAACAGAAAATCAAATCACGATTTCTATGATTTAATAATAACTCGTTAAAATCGGGCAACTTGGCAATTAAAACCGCGTCTAAAGTTTTTCTCATGGTCGGCATTCCATTTGAAATACGTAGAGATCAAAATTTGTATCAAGATTGACTTAGATCACGTATACGATCACAACATATTAAAAAACGCAATGATGCATGATCACTGAAAATACTGAAATTGTCAACGGTAAAATCGTGGATTATGGAAAAATCTTTTTCGCGCGCTAATAAGTAGTCAATTGTACTACATGATTTGTTATTCAAGTACGTGAGTTGAAATCACTACCAAGACGACCATTTACTATTCTAAATGTAGTAGCATTACATAGATCAAGTAATTGACTGCCGCGTGAATTACATTTTTGTCCTTTGAGGCCCGGCTAATGGTTCGGTCAGGACAATAACTTTCAGGGTCAATATCTGGTACAAAACTATCACATACAATATAGTCAGGGTTTAAGCCTACATTATAATCGCCAGCCAATAGTACTCGTCCTAACTGCTCGTATTCATATATATCATTTTGTAGTAAATCAAATAAATTAACATCGTAAACTTTAGCTGCAGGACTATCATCAGTCCATAGGTATAAACCACATAAATAAATATCAGATGAAGATTGAAAAAATATTTTATCTTACTTCAACCATAGTATACTGTCAAATGATTTTTCACTATTTCTATACCTGGAACAATATCTGATTTTATGTTTGTAACTATTCCACCACTACATCTTTTAGCATTTCTATGTCTAAATTTCCTGAAATAATTAAAATAACAATGATAATTTGGTAACTCAATCTGACTATTTATACATGTCCAAGATTCAATCATAAATATTATATTATTAGCAAATAATTTGTTCAAAAATGAGTCATCGCACAACTTTTCACTAGTCAATCTATTCAAGTTCCAGACTAACACACTAACTCCATTCTCCGCACTTCCCTAGTTATCCCTCACTGGCACTCCGTCAATGTATAATGTGTCGTATGATATCCAGGCCTTCTTGTTTCTCTTGTGGGCTGCTTTCATTTGTGGTATTAGTTTTTTTCTTTTCTCAATTATTTCTGACGGAAATTGCTCATTGATATAATAATTGGAGCCTTTGAGAATTTTGCTTTAGTTTGCTTTCTGATGAAGTCACGATCTTTAAATAAAGCAAATTTACATACAATACTTCTGGTAACGGAATTTCCCTGTTTCGGTGGTCCCAGTCTGTGGGCTCTATCGATGCCTATGTCTTTGATTCGGTCGAATCTAATTTTCAGCTCCTTACTCATAAAATTGCGGAGTTTGCTCTCCGTTTCTTCCGGTCTCTCATATGGATGTTCAGTTATGTTTGTGAAGATAAGGTTATTCCTCATCGACTGCGACTTCATTTATGTCAGCGATTCTTTAATTTTGGTATTCTCGTCAATCAGAGCATTGATTTCATCGCTTCCTGAATTGTCTACAAATTCTAGGTTTTCAACTCTATTATCAAGCTTCGTTATCTTTTCGTTCCTTTCAGTGCTCTGCAAGCCTTCTTCCATCCCATTAGAAGTCATGTTATTTAAAACAACAACAAGAAAATAACTTGAATATATTAAGACTGTCGCAGAATGAAAACTGTTTTGTAATCCTTTATAAATATGTGTATCTATATTTTGATATTTTGACTATCCTGTGCATGGAATATTTCTGTTTCCTTATATAGTCAAAATTTGATAGGTTATTCACTGGAGTTGTTTGTCTAGAAAAAGTGCTAAGTAAGGCACACCTGTACAAATTAGTAACTTGGTTGGAGAGCGTGGACTGATCACTATATAATAAGCTGAGACGGTTCTTCTGTGCTCAGTAACCATCTGGAGACCCCAGGTCAAACTTTTGAGCAGAAGACATTTTTACTATTAACTTAGCAGGAGTTTTTAATGTTTAAAGATGTTACTAATGGACAAGTGGTACATCAGAGGTGTGCTATATATTTCAAGCATTTTTTACTTGGTTTATTTTTTGCTCACCTTTATAGTTTATTGCATGAGCTTGGATTATTTTATTGGATTCTTATAATAATCCAAATGTTCAAAATTGATAATGAGCAAAATTAAATAGAATGATGGAGAAGATTTTAATTTAGAAATATTTGCATTTTTAGTGTACTTTTGTGTTGATCTGGAGGGCTGATTTTGATTAAATTCTGTTGATTATCGACTGCTGTTGATCTTGCATTATGTATTACATGGTTAATGTATATTTATAAGTTGCATATATTTATCTTGTTTTAGGTTATAACAGTTCACCGGAACAAGTATCACCTCCGGTGCAGACGAGTCAACCGCCACCTTTTACTGAAAATAAATGTAAGTATTTTAATATTATCTCGTGTTATTTCCTTTGACGTAAATTTCAGAAATTAGTGACTGTTTAAATATTATTATCTATTATTTTTCCAAAGTCTTAGCAATTATTGACCATTTAATGTGAATTTGCGAAGAAGACAAATCCAATGAATATTTTATTTGAACCACAATTTACAATTACAAGTACATGTAATGTTAAAAACGAATGATATCATTATAAAATGAAATGAACTTAATTAGTGTTTTGAGTCCTCCACCAGTAAAATTGGAAAGTCGCCATATGAAATTTACTGTTTTTGTGTGACAAACAACCCAACCGAAATAATAAAAAAATATAAAAAAAAATTGATTGCATTGTGATTATTAGAAATTGTTTTATTTTGTTGGAAAAAAAATATTTTAAATTATTTCAATTATTTTCAATAATTTTCCATTTTAGGTCAGTATCAGATCTCGGACTCTATGCAAGCATTAAGCGATGTATCAGGTGGTTACGAGGAGAACTATCAGAGCCTAGAAGATAAACATCCCGGTTACTATGGTGATCAGAGTCCTACAGAGTTCTATCCAAAGATGCAAGAACAGAAATACCGACCTCCACCATTGCAGAGTATGTGCAGAGGTAAAACTTATTTTTCTGGTCCTTCGGGATCAATGATGCCAGCTCTATTGAGTGTTGAGAATTGAGTACCGCTCAAGCAGGTGCTAGGGGGCGTGAGGGATGTTGCACTTTTTCATTATCCCTCATGTACAGACTCAATCAAACCGGGTCTGCAATTCTTTTGTAATTTTTGTTGTGATAAATGCTTCCGAGGGATCACTTTGTTTCCAGATTTTTTGTTCTTATTTTTGAAATTCTCTATTTTGAAATAGATTTTCATTTTTTTTTCTTCGCAAAATATTTTGGATGTTGCTTTACTATTATGTAATGTTACATAACATTTTTTTCCAACATGAGAACTTCTAAAATTAGAGTCATTGTTAAGTTATTTTTAGGAAGATTTGTATTAAATCCTGAGTTACTATACAATGTACATTGTTAATCCCTATTGGTCCTTTTTAAATAACTTTTGTACACATTCTATTTTTTGACTGAAAAAAAAAACAACTAAAACAAAAACTAGTGCTAATAAAGGATTGGTTACATGAAAAGTACTTCTAATAAAATATATAATATCATGGAATGATCAATTTTGTTAACAACATGTTATTTATCATGATTTTTTTTCTGTAGGTCAGTACATGCCTCCCGAGGCTCACTCCCAGCCTCAGACAGAGAGTTACTTCGAGCCTCATCATCAGTACCCTCAGATGGTTCCCAGCATCAAGACTGAGATGCCTTGGACCCATCGTGATTATCCGGGCTGCAGGGACATGAATGGTACCTGGTCTCCTACTGATCTCAGAACAAATATGTCGCGAGCTGGGTACCATCCGTTACATAATTTAGGGGACATGGGACCACAGTGTGGCGAGGGAAAGCCAATGATTCAGGCCGCAGCATTAGCGGGGTATTCAGGTATGTTACGTAATATTATCACTTAACTGAAATAAGTTTTTTTATTCTAACATATTTTGCAAATTACAAATATTGTGCTATATGTTTATATAAAGTATTTTTGTCGTGATTTAGAAAATTTCATACATTATAATCAATACCAACTTTGAAGTTTTAACATATTTTCCCATTATCAAGATTTTATCAAGATTTTTAGCTAGTGTATTATTTATGTTATCAGGGTTTTTTTTCTTTCATAATTTCAGGCAGCGGACCAATCCAGTTATGGCAGTTTTTGTTAGAACAACTGACCGACAAGTCATGCCAGCATTTCATAAGTTGGACTGGTGACGGATGGGAATTCAAACTTTCCGACCCAGATGAGGTTGCACGACGATGGGGAATCCGCAAAAACAAACCAAAAATGAATTACGAGAAATTGAGCAGAGGACTCCGTTATTATTATGATAAAAACATTATTCATAAAACAGCGGGAAAACGTTACGTGTATAGATTTGTATGTGATCTCCAAAGTCTTCTGGGATACACACCGGAGGAATTGTGGGAAGCATGTGATATCAAGCCTCAGAAGGATAAAGATGACGAGTGAAAAGGTTGTGGGGGTCATCCTAGGTCAAGGACAGTATTTAGAAATTAAGGTCAAATATGTCTGAACCAAGGTCGAAGGTGACTTGTTAGAGGCAGTTAGTTAGTGCCTTAGTAATTCATGTTCAAAATTGATGAACATCAATTAACTATAGAAATGGAAGAAGTAGCGTGAGATAGAACGAAAGGTGTTTGCTGAAACACATAGGGAGAGAAAAAAGCTTAATAATTTAAATAAGGGCAGCATCTTGCATAACTAATGGTGATCAATTTTTTATTCTATGTAAAAATTGTTCTACATGTAAATTATGATTTGTAAGATGTTTTATAAAGTCATGTACAGGCAGAGAGAGAGAGGAAAAACCTGATGAAACATGTATCATTTTTAGTGACAAAGGATTAAAGGTCAATCATGGGAAATGACCTTTATAGGGTTTTTTTTGAAAGGTTGAGAGCGTTGCATTTTTGAGTATTGACTAATTAAGACGCATCAGGATTATTGTGGTGCGAAAAAAGCAACAACATATATTGTGATATGAATAAACTTTTTTTTTATTTGTTACCTGTATGTATATACTGAAGACATTTAAATGTTTAATATCTTAATGTTTTCTTTTATGTGAAAAATGTGTTTTTATATAGAAATGACTTACAAAATACAGAAGAAATGAGTCAATTCCATGGTTATCTGTATGTTTGTTAGTTACTGAACATTAATGTCCTTCCATATATAGAATGTTAAAATAACAAACAATAAACTATAGGGAGTAACTTAAAAAAAATTAAGAAGGGTTTTCCAAGTTTTTTTGTTAGATAAAATACTTTAAAAACAGCTGATTTTTTAAATATTTTTGTTTTCGCTAGCTCAGTAAACTTTAGTTATATTATTGAAACTCCGCCAAATTTAAAAAAAAATGTTAAACGTTTTATAAATGTATATTTAAAACATCTTTCCCGTCTGAATGTAAAAGTGTTCTTTACTATAGTATGGTTTTTTTTCTTACGACAGGAAAAATGGCATCATTTTACGCCAGTGAGATGATTTGATACACGTTTATTTGTCATTATGATTATGCATAATAACTTGATGTAAGTGATAATACGGCCATAAATTACCAAGATTTGGGGCAGTTGGTCACAATTTTTGTAAAAATTTACTTCAAAATGTATTTTTCCATTTTTCGATCTTCAAAAAAAAAAAAGAAAAAAAATAAATAGGAGTGGATATCAAATGTACATTATATGGACATGTCATTTAGGTTGATTCGTAAATTTCGTTTTTTTTTACTGAAGTCTTAAGTTTCTATAGTTTTACTATTGGAGTGAAAAAAAAGAAATTTGAGTCTTTTTGTAACTATTCAGACAGTATTCGAATCTTGATTTACAAGACAAAATATTCAAATTCAGGCTGCATAATGTGGCTTGTTTCATATTAGAACTTTTAATCTTTACATATTTAAAATATCTTATTTACTATCCAACTTTGAAAATAACATTTACAAATTGCATGCAATAAAAATTGATTATTTTACATTATTTTTTAAACAGAAGATCAGAATGGAAAAAATGATTGAAAAAAGAAATTCTTTGTTGAAAATCTAAAATAACACTTAGTTAAATCTTTTCATAATTGAAAATTTCACTTTAAGGTTAGATGTTTTGTGTTTTTTATTATCACATCTTGTACAAATATATAATGAAATGTGCCTTGTAAAAAGAAAGTGCTTTAAAACTGTTCAGAATTTATTTTTTTGTTCACTGAGCAGTTTTGTACAGTATTTACAATTAACTTAAGAAAAAGCCTGGTATAGCCTGGGAATAACATGCATGAATACTGCAACAACTTATTGTTTAAACACCATTTTAACCTGACTTGAATATTAAAAGTGAGTTTTATATTTATATTCTGGATTCTTGAATTTTATTTTTGTAAATTATTTTTATTAAATTCTATCTAGCTCATGAAAATACAAACCATTTTATTATGAAAAAAATATAGATATAAAATGTTCTTGTTTATGCAACTTATAAGTTTTATTATAGATTTTTTTCACTGAAATTACTTGGTGTTACTAAAATATCCATAGTGGCTTAATTAATTTGACAGTCATTCTTCTTTTTACCAAAGCCAGTCATGCTTGTTTATTACCCATGCTGTACCTGGTTAAAGTTTTTTTTCTATTTATTTAATGTACATAACATTTCATGTGTTCATATAATTCAACTTTTTCATGTGTTCATATAATTTTGACATTTCTTCATGTGTTCATAGTGTTGATAATATGCCCAGAACAACTTACATTATACAGTAGATAATTTGAACTTAAAATGATAACTTCAATTATTTTTCAGGGATATTGTATAATATGTTAAGAAACAGAACAAATTATATATATTAAAAAAAAACATTATAGATGTATATGTTATTTTTTTCCATTTTCATTTTGATAAATGGAAAAATGTGACAAAAGAGGCCTTATGTAGTGGCTCATATTGTTACATATAAAACATCTTTTAATTCAAATGAGCCGTGTATATTTACAATTTAAGGAGAATTTTGATTTAAACATTCTTTTCGCATTTATTTTAAATCTCGCTACAAAGAATCTAACTTGTGTACATGCATTTCTTAAAAATATTTCTAGATAATGCCAATATAACACAGTGCTCTGACTTAAAGTAAGTGTTCATTAAACAATGACACACCATAGTCTGTTTATAAGTTTACAAGTTTCTCCTGTCTTGTTAAAAATTGTTAGTCAAATTTGCAATGATAAAAATGTGTTCATAAATAAGCAATCTCATTTCAAATGTTTTTTAGTTTTGTTGTTGTTTCTTCTTTTTTTGTCTTTAAAAACATTAGTATTTTGTTTGTACAGAAATAAATTTATTATGTCAAAGAAAGAATAAAAGTACAAATTTGTTATATCAAAATTGTGTTCATAGTTTTTATAGAGATTATTGAAATATAGTGGTCTGGTGTTCAACAAATATAGTTGTCTCCTTACTCAATTATCAATAGACGAGAAGTCCGAAACAGTAGGAAAGTGGGTTGTGTATGCCTTGATTAACACATATTGGAACAGTACGTAAAAAATTTTCGTTGGGTCTTTAATGTGTATATTTTTGCAAGTGGTCAATAAGCAATGTTGAATACTGAAAACAAAGACCGGGAATCAAAAATAAACAGAAATACAAAGTAGTTGAAAAGTTTAAAGAGATTTCTGATACAGAATCAGTGACTGAAAATATTTGAATAGTTCTAGAACAAAGAAAAACAAAGAAACAAACAATATTATACTGTTTTTCTAAAAAATCACTAATGGTAACAATATGAAAATAAATGGTTGGTTTTCCCTTGTTATAGAAATTGTGTTAAGTCTTGTTTTTCTTAAATACGTTTTTTTGTGTAATTTTATAAAAATACTATTTTGTTATATAATTTTTAAGAGATTCAAGTATATTTGTGTTCATTTACCTTTTAACATCCATCATTTGTTTTTAAAGTCTAGTCTAAAACATTAGTTTACCATTTTTGTGTTCATACAAAGCTTAAAAGAAGAATCTGATACTACCAGAGTTGCTCCCCCTGTTGCTGTAGTATCAAGTTTTTGTCTCCCTTTAGCTCATTTCAGATGTTTTTCAGAATAAAAATCATTTTAATTTTTTGATGCGTAAATCTCTAGAATCATTCCCTTATATATTTTTTATTTGACAAATAACATATTTTGCATAATGGATTTTTTTAAATAATTTGATGTAGGAAAACATTCCTAAAATGAACAGAGGTATTCCTAAAATGAACAGAGGTTTCCTAAAATGAACAGAGGTATTCCTAAAATGAACAGAGATTTCTGATAAGTTTCCATATATCAATTTTTCTTGGGATTGTCACAGGTGTGTCACACTTAGTAAAATCACAAGCTAAGGGGAGTAACTCTATATGACTTATTAAGCTTTAGTTTCATTTGATCATAAATTGTAACAAAATTGACAACATAACACTCACGTGAACACATGCATTATCTTATGTTGTTGTTGATGATGATGGTGTTTCTGTTGTTAAGATACGGTTACTAGAGACTGTTATATATGTAATTTCCACGTATATGTAAACCAAACAAAACTATTGATATATTTTTTGTAAGGTATATTTCTATAGTACGATCTGTATGTAACTATTTGCTGAAAGCATAAAAATTGTTAAATAAAGAGACTGTACACTTTTCAAGCTTTGTTACTTTATATTTCAAGCTTCAGTAAAGGACTGTAGCTGTTTGTTTTGATGGTGAAAGTGTCCGTTCTAACTTTCATGGAAGCAACATAACTTAAACAATTTTGCTGCTGGTGAACCTTGTTCCTTGAATGAAGACCTTTCACAGTTGTTCAAACAGTTCGATTCCATGCAGAACTAAGGTTTCTATGGCAACGAAAAAGAAAATAATCTCTGAAACCACAAGACCAGTTCAGGATGTAACCTTCACAGAGTGGCCGGGGTAGAGCAGTTACATTTTTCTACAACAGTTTCAATTTTTTCTACAATAAGACTTTAAAATAAATTAAACCACCCTAGAGTAATACCTTTCAACAGCAACCAAAATATTTGCCTTCCAAAGGAATGTTGCTCCGGAGACTTTGTACTGTATATTAAGACTATAGAGAATGTAGCCCTCTACCAATTTTGAGTTCAAGTTCAAATCTGTATCAATTGTTGATTAAAATATAATAAAATGAAATAGGAGAATCTTATGAGAAACAATTCTGACCTCTACTAAGAATCTTCATATCATGACATTGCTTGTGTATAAAGTTCGAAGAATTTCTGAAACCATACCATTAACAGCTTAGATAGCGATCTTTATTGAAATAGAGTGAAAATCTGAAGTCTTCTTAAAATTGTAGACTTCTGATTTTGATGAATATGGGTATTTTATAATTTAGTTCATACTAATTTATTTTAGTTAGGTTGTGTTGGAAGCTATAAGCTTTTTGAAGCAATCTCGATTCCGTCCCTGGAACCAAGCAGTACTAAGCAATGAGTGTATAGTTCACGGAAACAACGACCTTTGCCACTGTCATGGGGCTTGAGCACACGCGACTAACAATCCTTAGATTATTATTTTGTCCGACGTGTCAACCACTCGGCCACCATTTTATAGCCTGCTCAAAAGCATTGAAAGTTCGCCATATTGTTGGTCAGTAAAAGTTCAATTTAGAATAACGTTGTTTGTTGGAGTTTCCTACCCTACTGGCGCTGTTCAATCTTTTATGCAAGTATAATAATAATATGACACAAATTCTAAAAGAAACACGTTTTATGATTTTCTACAATAGTACGTGAACTTCTCTTATAATGCAACAATACATCAGACACTATTTGTTACAAGTGTTCAAGTTCGATACAGAGTCTATCAATGTTAAATAAAACTCATGATTCCTTGGCCCTTTCTGTTGTTGGTTGAAATAATATCATGTCAATAATGATATTCCTCCCTGAAAAGTAAAAGACAAAAGTCGCCATCTTTTCCTGTATCTATTACATGTACATCATATTTAAGCACTGATATGATGGAATTTAACTTAAGTTTTCCGCAATTTACCTTGTCATATCATATTTTGTCCGTACTTTAAGGGTCTCCACTGAGATTTTCGGACATTAAAGTACTGGCAATATTTTTCAGACATTTGTATACAATTTGGTGATCATTCCCTCAGTCCGTTTTTGCAAGAATAATCATTTTTATTTTGTAAAATGACCAGAAAAATGAAAAGCGTTACAGAGCTTTTCATCCATTATGTGGTTTGAATCGCACAAGAAATTGATTTTCAATTTAATTTTTAGTTAACTTCTTTATTATACAGATGTCTACATTTAGATGCTTTAATTCATACATGTAAGAATTTCAAATATTATGTTTTTTAGGTTTTTTTGATCTCAGTGGAGCTCTTTTAACTTATAATTCCAGGGAATTTTATGTTACTAACTTCGCCCGTACTTTACTTAAATCATTTCAGGGAATTTCATGTTACTTACTTTACCCGTACTTCACTTTTATCATTTCAGGGAAAATTATGCCACTTACGTTGTCCTGACTTTCTTTATATCATTTCAAGAGAATGTCATGTAACCTACGTTGTCCGTTCTTTACCTTGTCAGCTCAGAGAATTTAATGTAACCTCCGTTGTTAAGTTGTTTGTACTTGATTTATGTTATCCAGGAAAATTCTTTTAACTTATATTTTCTGGACTTCATACTAGTCCGCTCTACAAATTTATTATCTTTATAGATCTCTTTGGTGGGATATTCCGATGTGTTTTCAGATTATTCGGCATATAGATTAAAAATACTGATATTTTATTGGTACAAATTATTTTTGGCAATATGGACAATAATCGCACATAAATCGGCGTTGTTCGAATATAATTGCAATTGCCTTCTTACTGTCCTTCCTACTGTTTTCCTTTTGCCATTAACATCTTATCATATTGAAAGAACTGCAGTCTTTTGAAAAGTAACATGTTAGTCCCTTAGTAAAACCTTACGACTCAATCTGTTATGTTCTCACTCACGGTTTGACGTAACCGCCTGGAACCGGAAGTGACTGACATTTGTCATCGGTGTAGAACTTTGAATCAGCCTGCAATTCCGTGAGCCTGTCAGCCTGACAGGAGTAATGGCGTAAACTTTGGATGCACATTTCCAAACAAAAAACTGGGTAAACCTATCGCAAAATTCATTTAGCACCTCGTCACATACATAGACAAATTGTTATACATGTATGTCATCATTTTTTAACAAAAAACATAGGATCGACCAGACCTGACTAAAATGAAGTTACGCGGTGGACTCCCGGAAAAGTTCAGTAACAGTCAATCCTTTTATCAAAATACGACCCCTTACTGTTGCTAATATATTTGTCATATATATCGTATTCCCTCTCCAACTAAGCTGGCCTTTGACTTATTAGAACCAATAACTGACCTTTGAATAATGTTGTTTTTTTAACCATTGCCGGTGGTAAAGCATACAACAGGAAAAGAGTATTGCCGGTCTGTTTTAAGCACTTTTTTTCCGGATTTGGCGTACAATAACTTATTGAAGCAATATCATACTTTCTTGCGAATATCTTTGATTTTTTGTTTTAATAAATAGATAAAACGAATTGGTAAAACAAAAAGTTGCTTTTATCCTTTGATCTTCTTTTATTTTTTTACATTCACCACTAACAACTGGGGGCCTACTAACAGACGGTCCCCGCAAATTGACTGTTTCGACAGTCTCGTGATTATACATATTAAACTTAATTGATTTGACCTGAAAAAAAATAAAAATAAAAAATAAGTAGGCAATAAGTAAATTCTCTAGAATGATAGTTTATTGTGGTCAATATGTTGAAAGATGTTGAAAATGACAGTAAGATTAAAATTGAAATTTTATTTAAGACACGAATGCATTTATTACACTGCGATAATTAATTGATTTATGATATATATTTATACATTATATGTAAATTACAACTGAATAAACATAAAATCTGAATTACTATAAAATATTTAATAGCATGTACTTCTTTCGTTATTATTTTTTTATCATTTCTTTTTCTTTCATCATGTAAAAATATTGACAATTATAAACTATTGTCCTAAAGATCTTAAACAACCCTCCAATCGATCGTCTTTGGAGACTGGGGACCGTCGATCATTCAATAGGCCCCCAAAATTCTTGTCTATTTTTCTATACAATCGTCTGAGAGAGATAAAAATAAAACTTTGCACTTTTTAAAAATCATATTTGAACAAAAAGCCAAAGATTTGTACTCTATACGTGAAAGAACGTAGAACAGTGTTTCTAATAAATAAATAAATAAATAAATAAATAAATAAATAAATAAATAAATAAATAAATGAATAAATAAATAAATAAGTAAATAAATAAAATAAATTAATTGATTAATAAAAAAATAAAATAAATAAAAAAAATTAATTGATTAATAAAAAAATAAATGAATAGATAAATTAATATTTAATTTTTAATTTTCAGTTATACACTTACGTACGACAGCTAAAGATGAATTGGAAGCCATATCGTCCATCTCCACATATTTCTTTTTTAATTATATTATCAAACGTTTGCGTGTGAGTGCGTTTACGGGCAGGACATGGTTAAGGGGGTGGTGGATATAAACAGAGTCATTAAGGGAGGACCCTAGATAATCTTGGTATAACTTTTGAACCAACCCTTTTGTATATACATTTTATTTATGCTTAAGATAATGATGTTGGATTGTGTGCATTTTTCATGTACACAATATACAATAAAATATCAGTAAACTAAAAATTAACACAAGTTATCATTGAGATCTAATGAATCATATTGCTTTACTCTTCTGAAAATATCTAAAATTGGTTGTTAAGCACGCTGAACATATTATTCTGAACAATGAACAAGAAAAGACAACTTTTTCTCTACTTTGTCATCAGTTTCATAATTCGTGTGGGAGATTGATACACTTGTGTTCTTTGACTAGGTACCGGATGTAGTAGTTTCCTGATGGTATCAACTATAAAACATCATTTCTTGTAACTTATGTAGCAACGTTACTGACTGAAGTAAACAAAATCACAACAACAATGTTCTAGTAGGACTTGTGTGGACAAAAGAGCAATTATGTGATATAGAAGCTAAACATGTCATGTAATCAGAACATTTGTAAAGAATAACGTATGTATTGCCGTGCACGACATCGGAATTATTACCTAATATTAGTTTATAACCAAATATAAAACGTAGTTTAATATATGTCTTACGTTATAAGATAGCCCTGTTTGAGAAGACTATTTTATATAAGACAACTAGTTGAAGTAGTCGCATTACATGTATCATTTTGTAGCGTGGGCAACAGCATACTGTTCCCAATTCGAGACGCACTAATTACATACATGCTGAGAGTGAGAGACAAACAGCAAAGAAATTATTTCATAAAAAGTAAAGCTAGCATGCAATTTTGTTGAAAGATACCAATTACATAATATTCAATGCACTCCTTGCAAATAGTTTTATTTTAACAACAAACGTGTTTTAGCAAAGAAAAGGGTACCTCGATCATAGAAGTGCAACCTGAAATGTATTTACCACAGTTTGCAAGCAACGTACAACAGAAATTATCACGTGATTTTACAATCATGCTGGCGATTATTTTTGTTAAAAAAGTAAAACAGGCATAATTATCGTAATTATCTTATCATTTTATGAGGATAAAGGCACATTATACACTATAACTATATAAGTATACTACTTGCCAATGAGTAAACTTTTGGAAATTATGATATGACACAAAAACAAAGAAGCTTTAAAGAAATAAAAATAAAAGTATTTCTGAGGCATAATGGACCTTTACTACTAAATAGTGGAATATAATTTTAATTAACATTTAGACGTCAAACTTTATCGTTTATCATACGAGTACAACTATACTACAATATTTAATCATAACTTATTTCAAACTCTGCATTCACGTTTCGGTTTTATGTCATATAATCTTGATGCATCTGCTGTATTAAATATCAATTTAGCAACATTTTCAAATAAAAATGTCAAAGAGGTTACATAAATATTCAAATTTTTGCTAACAAGTTAACTATACTGTAAAGGTAATCGTATATTGGGGTATTAAACCAGCATTCTAATAGTTATAATATATTTCAACTTTAACCACAATATTATAAAATTTAAGTGATTAACATAATATTATAACTAAACTCTACTTTATTAGAGGAAAATAGGGGAAACATGTATCTTACTCAGGATTTGACCCCAAAGTAACAATACTTTTAAAGCACATTTGCATAACGGAAACAATTTCACCACTAAAAACAACAACATCAATGATAAAAAATAAATTTAAACAAAATCAAAATAGCGTTCAAAGTAAGCATTGTAAAAGAAAAATTTACATGTATATTGCATCACAAACCGCTGCATGCACTATGGAAGATAAAATATGATTTCAGTTTATTCTCTTTCATTTCATAGAGAAAGTACTTATGGGCTTTACTTATTTTGTAATTTCAGATTTGAGCTCTTACACCGTAGGTACCACAATTGCACCCATGTAGACTTAACGAGCGGAATGATATAAAAATAAGAAATTTCGTCTAAGAGAAAGAAAGAAAACCAATAAGTCAATCAATCAAACAAATAAATTAATATATAGATCTAGATTAATTATTAAACAAATTAATTAACTAAAATAAATAAATAAATAAATAAATGACAGATAAATAAAGGTAAAATTAGAACAAAGCAACTCTAATGTGGGAAAAAGAAGCGGACACTGTATATTCATTAATTTTTCTAGTAGAAAAAAATTACAAAAATTAGTTTGAACCAGTTAAAGATTATATATATACTAATATAATATATATAAAGCTTACAACCGTCGCAATTTTATATTTAATTTTATATTTTACAATAATTGTATCATATATAACAATTGTGAAATTGATACATTATGATCATTATGATTATGATCATGCTACCTGTAGTTTGATCTTAAAAACTACAATTTTCATATAGCTATCATTCGGGTGTATAAACAGAATGAAAACTCTTTCATAAGTTGTTTTTAAACTTTGCAAGAACCTAAAATTATATGATTGAAGGAATATTTCAAGATTGAAATAGAAAAAAATGGCGGTCCAAATTCTCGTTTATTTTGGTTATCTGAAAGCTAAGTTTTACCAGCGAATAAGCTTGAATTTAATTTTTTGCATCATTGGTCATTTCAAGAAGGAGTACTCGGGAAAAAAAATGGTGTTTTTCTTTTTATTTTATTTAGGGTCAAAACATACTCTCAGTTGATTAAGATATTTTTGTTTCCTTTTTTTAAGTTGAAAGACAGAGACTGAACATTTATACCGCTTTATCTATTTATTTAATTATTTACAGTCGAACTTCGTTCGCTCGAACTCGGAGGGCCCGTGCAAATTTGTTCAAGAGAGCGGTAGTTCGAGCCAATCGAGGTTGAACTATTATTACGTAGAAAATCGGCCTAAAGGTTTTCCAGCTTACATCGGTCGAATGATAAATACGCCAATATAATTGTTTGTTAGTACATCTGTGCGTTGAATGCATCATATTTAGAATTATTATCCCGGTGTATTAACGGTACACTGTATTTATCTATATCCAAATTCTCGTTATCAGTCTAAATAAAATTAAGTTTATTTTAAACAACACATGCATTTTTTTTCAAAGAAAAGAAATGCTAGATTTAACGTATATCTATTTGAATGTCTAAAGGTTGCAGGTCTTATGTTGATTAATGACGCAAACACATGTACATTTAACCTCTAACTTCCACCCATCATACTTCTGTAAGAGCTTTATTTGTCAAAAAATTGACATATGCTAATTAACTTTTAGAAATGTAAATGTCTTAAACTTTTTAATGTATATTTATTCAGAGGGTGTTAGACCCGTGTGGCAAAACATATATGAATACAAATATGGCGACAAGGGACATATATCGCAAAATCAAGTATCAAATTTATGTAAATTTGGTTATTTCAACGAAATAAGAAAGGGTACAAAATTAAGAGAACAATTCCCTATAGATTTGATTGAGTGAACATGTCAAAATGGTCCTGCTATTTTTTTACATTGGTCACATTGTCTTCGAAACTGAAAGTATCAAAATGTGATAGGTAGAAACATTTATTTCTTTTAGTAAGAAATAAATATAATACCATATTCATAACCATTTTAATGTAATGAAAATAACAGTAATCTTAGCGTTTTGAAACGCTTCATGAAATAAAGAGAACTATAACTTCTACTTTTCAAATCTGACGTATCACATATTTTCAATTACATAAAACTCACTTGTTCTTAGTGTAAAAAGTTTTTTCAATGTAAATACCTAAATTTTTCACAATTAGTTTATTTTCTGAGAAAAGAATTGTTTTGGTAGAGTACAGTTTTCTGTAGCATTGATATACAGCATTGATATATCAATACTGAAGTTAATTAGCAGTGATTGTCTAGAGCACGAAATTGATCCAAACCTTTAATTATTTTCATAAAAAGATATTTAATGACCTCTTTATATTTACTTTAAATGTCCATTAAGCCTCAAATATGCCAATAGTTTTAAATTTCTTATTTCTCCAAATCAGTAATTTTGAGATGTTATCCAAGTTGTCAAGAAACATGTATAATACATAATAATTTACCAACGGTATAATGAGTGAAATAATTATTTTTTTTTCAGGTGCACATATTAATCTGACTGTAAAGAGTAACGGTAATATGATGTTTCTTGCCCCATTTTTTGCCATTAGGATATCTCTTACCAACCCCTTTTAGGTAGATTACAAAAAAGGTAAAAAACATTATTTTAGTAGAAATATGTGTTGAAAATAACAACGACATCTTCATGCTGTTTAAATCTAATATTTTTCTACAACTAAGATTTATGTTTTATCCATATTGAAATGGTCTTCTGCATACGGCATTTTTCTATTTATATTCATGCAACCAAGTAGGTATTATTTAAACATTGATATCAAACCACAAAAGAAAATATACATGTACACTAACACGCACGCTGTATGTAAATGGTAAATCATTTAATAGTTTTCGATGTTGTTACCCTATAAAATGTCATATATCAAATGTGCTGTCTCAGCAGATAAACCTACAATATATCGTGTTTGAAAACAAAACATAAACTTGATTTCACTTTACCATACATTGAGGATTGATATGTCTTATTTCAAACAATATTCAAATTACTTTAAAAGGCCCATTATGCTTCAGAAATGTCTTTATTTTCTTTTTTCAGAAGCTTCTATTTTTGGTGGCCTGTTATTGTTTCCTAAAAGTTAGTTAGGCCAATTTATTTTGCATGGAAGTAAAACTACTTTCTTTACATTTGGCTTCTTTAATGACAAGTAATTACACATTCAGCGCTACTTTTCCCAGGTGATAAGCATCGAAACATGTTTTAAAACCATTACTTAAATGTTACAAAAGCTGAAGTTTGCCCTTTTTTAAAGAAGAGATAATTAATTTGTTTCTGAGGCATAATGTGCCTTTCAAAGAGCTTACGTTACCATCTTTATACTTTTTGTTATCAGTATACATAATATCTCATTGCAGACTTTGTTTTATATAAATAAATAGAGAATTAAAAATCTAAAGAGATATATTTTTAATGAAGCATTTTTATCTTTTCTAGACAAACCTTAAGATTAAACCATGTTGGTCAGAATGATGTGACATGTAGATGAATGTGAATCTTTCTGAAACAACCGGTTTATACCGACTTCAACATTTTGTTACACTGTACATGTCTTAAACTCGCACATACGTCTATAATTAGGAGTTTTAATGTCATTTAAAGAAACATTTAGCTACCAAGATGACGCATAGAAATAACAAATAAAATAAACGTCAAGTATCTATTAATGAATTTAGTTTATTACGTGTTTTCTTTCTTCAAACGTTTTCAAAATAAAAACTTATGTGTATGTTTTTCTGTCAAGATATGACGGTTTGTAGCCCGGGTAACTGATGATGTAAATAAGAACATGTATATGGTGTATCTTTGGGAATTTGCTACAGAAATATAGGATTGAAAAAGTGTGATAATTTTATGGGCAAAATAATTAACCGTTCAAGTATTCTAACTCTGCTATAAGCGTGCTGAAGCTATTGTTTGATACTTTAGTGTTGACTTAAACAATGTTTGTTTATAATCTATACATTTACATAATAAAGTACATACAATAAGATTTACGGATTGAGAGGGAAGCTTTGAAGGAGCACATTTGATTCAGATTACGTAAGACAGATGCGGTCGTATTTAAAGCACATTGGTCTCATGTTTCATTAAGGGACAAGAAAGCACATTTGTCTCATGTCAATTTTTATGAATAATCTGTCATATATTTTCCCACGGCAGAATTTTTTTTAGAATCGAAGTTCGCCGTTTTACATCATGTCAAGTGTAATCATCAATATGTTTGTTTATGCTTTTAAAATAATAAAAACCTAAATCAATAGCAATTCTCTGCTTCCTTTCCTTGCTACTGCTTTCTTTATGGCATTATCACCATCTTTTTTTGTGAAAACCCTCCAACTCCTTTTAAAAGTAACATGTTAGTCCCTTTATAAAACCCCTACAACTCAATCTGTTAAGCTCTCAGTCACGGTTTGGCTTAACCGGATTGATCAGGAAGTGACTGACATTTGCCATAAGTATAGAACTATGAACTAGTCTACAATTCATTCTATGATTAGAGAAATGTCGTAAACTTTGGATGAACATATCCAAATAAAAACTGGGTAAACCTATCGCGAAATTCATTTAGCACCTCGTCACATATTTATACGAATTTTTATTCATGTATATCATTATTCTTTTTTAATAAAATGAACCTGACTACGCGGTGGACCTCCGGAAAAGTTCAGAAACAGACAACCGAGTTATTAAAATCCGATCCCTTACTGTTGCTAATATATTTTTTTATAGATATCGTATTCCCTCTCCCACTAAGCAGGCCCTTGGTATTTTAATACCAATAACTGACCTTTGAATAAGGTTAAGTTTTTTAACAAATGCCGATGGTATAGAATACAACAGGAAAAGAGGATTGCCGGTCTGTTTTGAGTGTTTTTTCTGGAAGGGGACATTTTATTGGTGTACAATATCTTATTGAAGCAATATCATACGTTCTTGCGAATATCTTTTTCTTTGTTGTTTTAATAAAAAGATAAAACAAATATGTATTCGTCTACTCAGCAATAGGGAAAAATTTAGTCTTGTTGTTTTTTTTTGTTTTAACAAAATCACACTGTTTTCAAATTTTCTAATAAAACAGCTTTTCTGATGTACAACATGTCACCGAGTTTTAATGAATTAAAACAAATGTTTAGCTGAAGTGATAATGCAATGTTTGAATATCATTTCTTTTTATCATTATCTAATTTTATTTACCTTATAAATATCGTGTCAATGAGCCAGTCTAGTCTATATTCTAATGACGGGAACCAAATTTAGACAGTGAACGCAACGGCGATACGGACGCAACGGAACTATTTTTTTTGCAAAACAGGCAAAACGTTTGCTTATACATGAAAATAATTGACATTTTCGATATAAAGCAGATTAACTGATTAAAAAAAAAACAAGTTTGTATTTAAATGTATCACAAATATTTGCAATAGGTTATTTTGACGGATTCTGTGACGATTGTTCCCGTTTGCCTAGATTTTTTTAATTATATTTAGTGGCTCTATACCTAAATCCAGGTAAATATGCAATCTTGTGTTTAATCAAGTATTTTAACAATTTATTCATAAATATTTATTGATATTACAGACACATTTTGCTATTTGTAAAATAACAGAAGAGTTCGTCCTCAAAATCATTCGAACATTATGCACCAATATTTAAATGGACGTATTCTCGGCGCAACGAAGAATTTTTTTACGTCTGTCTTTGTCCTGAATTTATTTTAAGTAAACCAATCATTTCATTTTTACTTGTTATGCAATTTTTTTACCAGACCTTTCAATTTGTCGCCACATTTCAGAATTTCAAACATGGCATTACTTTGTGAATTTAATCAATTTATGCATTAGGTTCTAAACATTTTACCTACACGACTACCACAAATTATCAAACAACTGGGACCTACAAATAGACAGTCGGCGCAAATTGACGGTTTCTGCCGGTCTCCAAAGATCGTCGAATTTAGCCGACCAATAAGCTTATTCCCTGGCACAATAGCTTATATTAGTGTCAATAATTGGAACGAAGTGGAAAATAACAGATTGATTAAAAATGAAATTTAATTAATGCATTAATAGATATTTTTAAAGACCGTCGATTATCAGGTAGATTACCAAACATGTGTTATTAATATTTTTTTCATTTTCTTCAATCTTGGCTCAAATGTTCACCTTAACAAGGTAATGTGCAGAATAGATACCATGTCATCATTTTGCCGTCTTAAGGTCAAGGTCACGCGTAAAGGTAAAAAGTTGACTTAGAAAATATTCTTAAATTTAACATGTATTTGAATATTTCTGAAACTAGAAAAGGTATTTGCTTGTATGAAGTGTCACAATTAAAATGTGCTAGTCAAGTTTCATAACTCTGTATTGCAATTTAACAAAGTTATGCCCCTTTTTAAGTCTTCAAATTTACATACAATCAAATATTAAACAATATGTCGTGTCCGCTCTATAAATCCTATACTAATGGAAGAATTTTCTTCAAACTTTACACAAATGTTCACCTCAACAAGGTTATGTGCAGAATCCATGTCACCTATGTGCCGGCTAAAGGGCAAGGTCATACTTGAAGGTCAAAAATTGACTTAGAAAATGTTCTTAAATTTTAACATGTATTTGAATATTTCTGAAACTAGCACAGGTATTTGCTTGAAACTTAAAATATATATGAGGTGTCACAAATAAGATATGCAGGTCAAGTTTCATAACTCTGTATTGCATTTTGACAAAGTTATGCCCCTTTTTAAGTCTTTAAATTTACATACAATCAATACTAGACAATATGTCGTGCCCGCTCTATAAATCCTATACTAATGGAAGGATTGTTCAAATGTTTACCCCAACTGGGCAATGTGCAGAACTCATCTTACCCTTGTGCCAGCTTAAGGTCAATGCCACACTTGAAGGTCAAAAATTGACTTATAAAATGTTTAGTACATTGGGAAAATTAAAGGTTATTTGTAACTGTTTCGAACATGATTTGATAATATATATTTATACTATTACATGTACAATTAGTCTTTTTTTTCACCAGAAATAATTTCTTTTTATGTATTTGTTCCACTAAAGTTATTCCCTTAACCACCTTTCCAAGCCGTCTTCTGTCAAGGACATTGGTGGGGGTATGAATCGCATTCAGCGATAGTTCTAGTTATACAATTACAACTGAATCAACATGGAATCTAAATAACTATAAACTATTTTTGATATTATTAATCTTAATTTTATTATTTTTCATTATCTTTTTTTTCTCATTTCTTTTTTCTCTTCATTTAAGTATCTTCCTAAAAACCTTGTCATTTAATAGTGTTTTTATTTCATATAATTTATGTTTAACAAAGAGACCGTCGATTTGCATAATAACCCTTCGATCGATCCCTTCTTTGGAGACTTGAGATCGTCGGAGACCTGAGACCGTCAAACAACTTGTCTATTTTTCGCCTGAGAAATATTAGAAAAAAACTTTTCACTTTTCAAAATTATCTATAAACAAAACAGTAAAGAATTGTACTCTATATGTGTCAGGTGGTAGAACAGTGTTTTCAAAATAAAAAAAAGGTAAATGGCATAAATTTCAGTATAACACTTACCAATGACAGCGAATGAGGAATTGGAAGCCATATCGTCCATCGCCGCTGTGACGGACCAACGTTTTCTGTAAAAACTATGGCCAGTGTGCACATATTTCATGTTTTTTTTCTATAATATTTTCCTACGTATGCATGTGATTGCGTGTACGGGTGGGGCATGGTTAAGGGGATAGCGGATATAAACAAAGTCATTAGGGGAGGACCTAAGATAATGTTGGTATAATTTTTGGTCCAAGCCTTTAGTATGTACATTGTATTTATGCTGAAGATAATGACGTTAAATTGAAAATATACAATAAAATATTATAAAACTAAACTAAAAATTAACACAGTTACGATTGAGATCTAATGAGTCATATTTGATTTTTTTTTTTGAAAATTTTTAAACTTGGTTAATTATCACATTTAACATATATGTATTATTCTGAACAAGAAAAGACGTTTTGTTTATCTACTTTGTCAACAGTTTCATAATTCGTGTGGGCGATTGACATCACTTGTGTTCTTTGACCGGATGTAGTATTTTCCTGATGGTATCAACTCTAAAACATCATTTCTTGGAACTTATGTAGCAACGTGACTGACTGAAGTAAACAAAATCACAACAACAATGTTCTAGTAAGATATGAGAAGAAAAAGGCGCATTTACGTGATAAAGAAGCATCTATTCGGAACATTTTTAAAGAATACTTTTGCAATGCACGACATCGAGATTATTACCCTAATATAAGTTTGTAAGAAAATAAAAAATAAGCAAATACAACACGTAGTTTAATATATGTTTAACCTTATAAGATATCCCTGTTTGAGAAGACTTTAACACGATTTTATATAAAAAAACTAGATGAAGTAGTCGCATTACATGTATCATTTTGTAGCGTGGGCAACGGCATAGTGTTCCTAATTTGAGACGCACTAATTACATACGAGATATAGAGCAAAGAAATTATATCATGAAAAGTAAAGCTAGCATGTAATATTGCTGTAGGGATACCAATTACATAATATTTAATGCACTCCGTGCAAAACAGTTTTTCCCAACACCTAGCGTGTTTAAGTATAGATATCTAAAGAAAAGTGCAGCTCGTTCATAAAAGGACAACCTGAAATGTATTAATAATAGTTTGCAAGCATCATACAACAAAAAATATCACGTGATTTTACAATTATGCTGGCTATAAGTTTTGTTTAAAAAGTAAAATATGTAAATTTGTTTTAAAACAATCATATTTATCTTATTTATCTTATCATTTTATGACGATAAACGTACATTATACCCCAGAAACTTAAATGTTTTCCTTCTAAAGAAGTGACAAACATGAGTTCTATAGTAATTTAATGATGATTTAAGAGAAGTTTAGATGTTTATCACCCGAAAAAGGTAGCGCAGAATGAGACATTATTTGTAATAAAAGTAGAAAAAAGTAAACAAAGTAGTATTTTGACGTCCATACAAAATACTTTCACTATATAAGTGTACTAATTGCCAAAACGTAACAAGAGCATAACATGGTTCAGATAATTGGCCAATGAGTATCTTTTGGAAACTATAATATGATACAAAAACACTTAAAATTAAAGTATTTCTGAGGCATAATCGGCCTTGAATACTAAATAGCGGAATATAATTTTTAATTAACATTAAGACGTCAAACATAATCGTTTACCATACAGCTATACTACAATATTTAAACATAACTTATTTCAAACTTTGCATTCACGTTTCGGTTTTATGTCATATAATCTTGATGCATCTGCTGTATTAAATATCAATTTAGCAAAATTTACAAATAAAAATGTCAAAGAGGTTACATGAATATTCAAATTTATTGCTTACAAGTTAACTTTACTATAAACGTAATTGTATATTGGGGTATTAAACCAGCATTCTAATAGTTATAATATATTGCAACTTAACCGCAATAGAATAAAGCAAGAATTATAGTACGATAAAATGATTTACATAATATTATAGCTTAATTTTACTTTATTTGAGGAAAATAGGGGACACATTTATCTTGCCATGTATTCGAGCCCCAGTACCGGGAAAACCAATACATTTTAAGATTAATTACATGACGGACACTATTTTATAGTGAACAACCAATGACTGTACTTTCAAAGGAGAACAAAAACAACATGAACACCAACAATAATAAACACATAAAAGACGTTCAAAGTAAGCATTGTAAAAGAATAATAGCACTTAATAATCTGATGAATATTGCCCAGGGAAATGAAAACGTCAGTGTGACCTATTGTCAAGTTAGGAATACATTTATACATGTATTTACAGCCGTATTTCAAAACACTTGCTTGAATTATACCAATTAACTGTGTTCATTTGCATACTAAGATAATTGAACAGTGCTTACTTACCCTTTTAAAGAATAACCATGCTAGGGGTTTTAAAATAAAAGCTTTCAAATACTATTGTGCTCCTTTTTAATTAAAATTACAGAATGTTTGAAATTTATGGCTATCACCTTTGAACGATTCAAGGTGGCATGTCAAATATTTCCTTTAAAAGCGTTTTACTATGCTCTTGTCTTTTCTTAATAAAAACCATTATTGTGACACAATAATGAACAACATTTTTAATTAAAGATGTTTAAAAAAGAAAGAAAAAAGATCGTACAATTACATAGATAAGAGAGAATTCATTTGCTAAAAGGTATTTATATAGCAAGGAATATGATATTAAGTGGCAGTGCTCTTATATACAACATATACCAACGTTCATCTGTATTTCATGTTTTAGTCTGAACAAAATTAAGTTTTTCTTTTTTTAAAGTACAATTTCTTTTTATTAATAGAAGAAATGATATATTTACCGTTATCTATTTGAATGTCTAAAGGTTGCAGGTCTTATGTTGATTAATGACGTATACACCTGCACATTTAACCTCTAACTCCCACCCATCATACTTCTGTAAGAGCTTTATTTGTCAAAAAATTGACATATGCTAATTAACTTATAGAAATGTTAATGTCTTAAACTTTTTAATGTAAGATAAAGGCATTTATGTTTTTTCTATATGATATGGAAACATAGTAATAATGATTTATTTTCTGGACACCAAAAACTAATTAATCATGATTCTGTACCATTCTTTTGATGTTTTTATTTGGCAAAATAAAAGCAACGTTGCCAATATTTTCTTTCCTTTTCTTCTTTTTGAATAAGCATTTCTGTATGTTATTGTTTTGCAAGTTTACAAGGGTATTCATTATTCATTCAGAGGGTGTTAGACCCGTGTGGCAAAACATATATGAATACAAATATGGCGACAAGGGACATATGTCGCAATATAAGTATCAAATTTATTTTAATTTGGTTATTTCAACGAAATAAAAAAGGGTTCAAAATTAAGAGAACAAATTCCATATAGATTTGGTTAAGTGAACATGACAAAATGGTCCTGCTATTTTTTTTTTACATTGGTCACATTTTGTTCGAAACTGAAAGTATCAAAATGTGATAGGTAGAAGCATTTATTTCTTTTAGTAAGAAATAAATATATAGTACCATATCCATAACCATTTCAATGTAATAAAAATAACAGTAATCTTAGCGTTTTGAAACACTTCATGAAATAAAAAGTACTGTAACTTCTACTTTTCAAATCTGACGTATCACATATTGTCAATTACATATAACTCACTTGTTCTTAGTGTAAAAAGCTTTTTCAATGTAAATACCTTAATATTTCACGATTCGTTTATTTTCTGAGAAACAATTTGTTTTGATAGAGTACAGTTTTCTGTAGCATTGATATACAGCATTGATATATCAATACTGAAGTTAATGAGCAGTGATTTACTAGAGCACGAAATTGATCCAAACCTTTAATTATTTTCATAAAAAGATATTTAATGACCTCTTTATATTTACTTTAAATGTCCATTAAGTCTCAAATATGCCAATAGTTTTAAATTTTTTATTTCTCAAAATCAGTAATAAGATGTTTCTCGCCCCATTGTGTTGCCATTAGGATATCTCTTACCAATCCCTTTTAGATAGATTACAGAAAAGGTGAAAACATTATTTTAGTAGAAATATGTGTTGAAAATAACAACGACATCTTCATGCTGTTTAAATTTAATATTTTTCTACAACTAAAATTTATGTTTTATCCATATTGAAATTGTCTTCTGCATACGGCATTTTTCTAATTATATTCATGCAACCCAGTAGATATTATTTAAACATTGATATCAAACCACAAAAGAAAAGTTATACATGTACACTAACACGCACGCTGTATGTAAATGGTAAATCATTTAAAAGTTTTCGATGTTGTTACCCTATAAAATGTCATATATCAAATGTGCTGTCTCAGCAGATAAACATACAATATATCGTGTTTGAAAACAAAACATAAACTTGGTTTCACTTACCTATATATCAGGGACTGATATGTCTTATTTCAAACAATATTATTACTTTTAAAGGCCCATTATGCTTCAGAAATATCTTTATTTTCTTTTTTAGAAGCTTCTATTTATTGGTGTCCTGTTATAGTTTCCTAAAAGTTAGTTAGGCCAATTTATTTTGCATGGAAGTAAAAATACTACTTTCTTAACATTTGGCTTCTTTAATGACAAGTATTACACATTCAGCGCTACTTTTCCCAAGTGATAAGCATCAAAACATGTTTTAAAACCATTACTTAAATGTTATAAAGTTCAAGTTTGCCTTTCTACAGAAGAGAAAATTAATTTGTTTCTGAGGCATAATGCGCCTTTCAAAGAGCTAACGCTACAATCTTTATACTTTTTGTTATCAGTATACATAATATCTCATTGCAGACTTTGTTTTATAAAAAAAATACAGAAGTAAAAATCTAAAGAGATATATTTTTAATGAAGCATTTTTATCTTTTCTAGACAAACCTTAAGATTGAAACATGTTGGTCAGAACGATGTGACATGTAGATGAATGTAAATGCTTCTGAAACAACCGGTTTATACCGACTTCAAAACATTTTGTTACACTGTACATGTCTCAAAACTCGCACATACGTCTATAATTAGGAGTTTTATTATATTATTTAAAGAAAGATTTAGCTACCAAGATGGCGCATATAAATAACAAATCAATTACACGCCAAGTATCTACTAATGAATTTAGTTTATTACGTGTTTCCTTTCTTCAAACGTTTTCAAAATAAAAACTTATATGTATGTTTTTCTGTCAAGATATGACGGTTTTTCACCCGGGTAACTGATGATATAAATAAGAACATGTACATGGTGTATCTTTGGGTATTTGCTACAGCAATATGGGATTGAAAAAGTGTGATAATTTTATGGGCAAAATAATTAAACGTTCAAGTATTCTAACTCTGCTATAAGTGAATAAATGAAGCTACTGTTTGACATCTCAGTGTTGGCTTTAACAATATTTGTTTATAATCTATACACTACATAATAAAGTACATAAAATAAGATCTACGGATTGAGAGGGAAGCTTTGAAGGAGCACATTTGTCTCTTACGTAAGACCGATGCGGTCGCATTTGTCCCACATGATACAAATGTCTACCCCCAAAAAAACTCATTTGTATTACAAATGTGCTCCGATCAACTTTTTTAAGGGACAAGAAAGCACATTTGTCTCATGTTTCATTAAGGGACAAGAAAGCACATTTGTCTCATGTCAATTTTTATGAATAATTTGTCATATATTTTCCCACAGCAGAATTTTTTTTAGAATCGTAGTTCGCCGTTTTACATCATGTCAAGTGTAATCATCAATATGTTTGTTTATGCTTTTTAAAAAAAAATAAAAACCTAAATCAATAGCAATTCTCTGCTTCCTTTCCTTGCTACTGCTTTCTTTATGGCATTATCACTATTCTTTTTTTAATAAAACGAAGCTACGCGGTGGACCTCCGGTAAAGTTCAATAACGGTCAATCCTGTCAAAATCCGATCCCTTACTGTTGCTAATATATTTGTCATATATATCGTATTCCCTCTCCCACTAAGCAGGTCCTTGGTATTTTAATACCAATAACCGACCTTTGAATAAGGTTAATTTTTTTAACAAATGCCGATGGTATAGAATACAACAGGAAATGAGGATCGCCGGTCTGTTCTGAGCGTTTTATTCCGGATGGGGACATTTTATTGGTTTGAAGCAATATCATACTTTCTTGCGAATATCTTTTTTCCTTGTTGTTTTAATAAAAAGATTAAACAAATATGCATTCGTCTACTCAGCAATGGGGAACATTTTAGTCTTGTTTTTTTTTAACAAAATCACACTGTTTTCAAATTTTCTAATAAAATAGCTTTTATGATGTACAACATGTCACCGAGTTTTAATGAATTAAAACAAATGTTTAGCTGATGTGATAGTGCAATGTTTGAATATCATTTCTTTTTATCATTATCTAATTTTATTTACCTAGTAAATATCGTGTCAATGAGCCAGTCTATATTCTAATGACGGGAACCAAAGTTAGACATTGATACGCAACGGCGCTACGGACGCAACGAAAATATTTTTTTTTTGCAAAACAGGCAAAATGTATGCTTATACATGAAAATAATTGACATTTTAGATATAAAACAGATTTACTGATTAAAAAAAACAAGTTTGTTTAAGAATATTTGCAATAGGTTATTTTGACGGATTCTGTGATGATTGTTCCCTTTTGCCTATATTTTTTATTACATTTAGTGGTCCTATGATTCCAGGTAAATATACAGATACATGTAGATTAAAAAAGAAGTTTTAATTAATGCATTAATAGATATTTTTAAAAACCGTCGATTATCAGGTAGATTACCAAACATGTGCTTTTAATGTTTAATGTGTAATCTTTAAATATTCTATTTCTTAATGCAGTCTTCGACGGTCTGGGGAATGTTTAAAATTGTTTGTAAAGTCACGAATGCATTTATTTCACGTAGACAATTAATTAATTCATGAGATATGTTTAAATTACTACTGAATCAACATGGAATCTAAATAACTATAAACTATTTTGATATTATTAATCTTGATATTATTATTTTTCATTATCTTTTTTTCTCATTTCATTTTTCTCTTCATTTAAGTATCTTCCTAAAAAACTTTGTCATTTAATAGTGTTTTCATTTTATATAATTTATGTTTAACAAAGAGACCGTCGATTTGTATAATAATCCTTCAATCGATCCCTTCTTTGGAGACCTGAGATCGTCGGAGACCTGAGACCGTCAAACAACTTGTCTATTTTTCGCCTGAGAATGATTAAAATAAAACTATTCACTTTTCAAAATTATCTATAAACAAAAAAGTAAAGAATTGTACTCTATATGTGTAAGGCAGTAGAACAGTGTTTTCAAAATAAAAAAAAATCAGTATAACACTTACCAATGACAGCGAATGATGAATTGGAAGCCATATCATTCATCGCCGCTGTGACGGACCCACTTTTTCTGTTCAAACTATGGCCAGTATGTTTCATATTTCATGTTTTTTTCTATAATATTATCCTACGTATGCATGTGATTGCGTGTACGGCCAGGGCATGGTGAAGGGGGATAGCGGCTATAAACAGAGTCATTAGGGGAGGATTTAGGTAATGTTTGTATAATTTTTGGTCGAAGTCTTTAGTATGTACATTGTTTTTATGCTGAAGAAAATGACGTTAAATTGTAAACATGTATCATGTATAAAATTTACAACAAAATATTATTAAACTAAACTTAAAATTAACACAGTTATCATTGAAATCTAATGAGTCATATTTGATTTTTATTTTTTGAAAATGTCTAAACTTGGTTATTTATCACATTTAACATACATATATTATTCTGAACAAGAAAAGACGATTTTTGCTCTACTTTGTCAATAGTTTCATAATTCGTGTGGGCGATTGACATTATTTGTGTTCTTTGACCGGATGTAGCATTTTCCTGATGGTATCAACTCTAAACATCATATATTGAAGCTAATGTAGCAACGTGATTGACTGAAGTAAACAAAATCACAATAACAATGTTCTAGTAAGATATTAGAAGAAAAAGGCGCATTTAAGTGATAAAAAAGCATGTATTCGGAACATTTTAAAGAATACTTTTGCAATGCACGACATCGAGATTTTTACGCTAATAAAAGTTCGTAAGAAAACAAAAAATAAGCAAATACAACGCGTAGCTTAATATATGTTTAACCCTATAAGATATCCCTGCTTGAGAAGACTTTAACACGATTTTATATAAGAAAACTACCTGAAGTAGTCACATTACATGTATCATTTTGTAGCGTGGGCAAAGGCATACTGTTCCTAATTTAAGACGCAATAATTACATACGAGATATACCGCAAAGAAATAATATCATAAAAAAGTAAAGCTAGCATGCAATGTTGTTGTAGGGATACCAAAATGCACTCCGTGCAAAACAGTTTTTTTCTCTCCAACAACTAGCGTGTTCTATGTATAGATATCTAAAAAAATGGACAGCTCTTTCATAAAAGTACAAACTGAAAAGTATTAACAATAGTTTGCAAACAACATACAACAAAAATTATCACGTGACTTTTAAATTATGCTGGCTATAATTTTTGTTTTAAAAGTAAAATATGTAAATTTGTTTTAAAACAATCAGAATTATTTTAATTATCTTATCATTTGATGACGATAAGGCACATTTTACCCCAGAAACTTAAATGTTTTCCTTCTTTAGAAATGACAAACATGAGTTTTACAGTAATTTAATAATGATTTTAGAGCATATTAGATGTTTGTCCTCTGAGAAAGGTAGCGCAGAATGTGAAATTGTTTGTAATAAAAGTAGAAAAATTTAAACAAAGTAGAATTTGACGTCCATACAAAATACTTTCACTATATAAGTGTACTAATTGCCAAAAAAGCAACAGAGGATAACATGATTCAGATAATTGGCCAATGAGTATCTTTTGGAAACTATAATAATTATGATACAAAAAAACTGTAGAGAAATAAAAAATATTTAATACTAAATAGCGGAATATAAATTTTAATTAACATTTAGACGTCAAACATTGTCGTTTACCATACAGCTATACTACAATATTTAATCATACCTAAATTCAAACTTTGCATTCATGTTTAGGTTTTATGTCATATAATCTTTAGCAAAATTTTCAAATAAAAATGTCAAAGAGGTTACATAAATATTCAAATTTATTGCTTACAAGTTAACTATACTATAAGGTAATCGTATATTGGGGTATTAAACCAGCATTCTAATAGCTATAATATATTGTAACTTTACACACAATATTATAAAATTTAAATGATTAAATTAATATTATAACTCAATTCTACTTTATTAGAGGGCATTAGGGAAACATGTTTCTTACCCAGAATCCCCTTTCTCATATTTTGGTTAACTGAAAAGCGAATAAGCTTGAAGTAGATTTTTAGCATATCATTGGTCATTTCAAGAAATAATACTCTGAAAAGATAATTTCCTATGGTTTATTTCTTTTTTCATTTATATGAGGTCAAACACATACATTCAGCTTATTAAAACATTTTTGTTTCCTTTTTATAGTTGAAGAAAAGAGACGGAACATTTATCTTTAATTATTTTTGTTTATTTATTTACTTATATTTTGTCCTTATTTTGGGTTAGAAATAACTATGTAATACTGGTATGTATATATTTTGGTAAAGAAGAAAAAATGAAGTCAAAGCTTTTAACCAATCGTTGAAATTCCAAACAATTATTATGAAATAAAGAAATCGACTGCACAAATAACAGAAAGATAAGGTGGTGCTTATATTAATTTTAAAACGTTTTCGTTCTACCTATATGTCTGTATTAAATATATAGCGAACGTCTTAAAACATATCATATTTGTCTGCATACAAGTATAGTTCAAATGTTCTAAAATGAAATTTTATCACTTTTGTCCAATGTGATTTTGTTAAGTTTTTGGCATGGTTATGTGTACACGTCTAAAAATGTGTTTGTTCTGAAGTAAAGCAGCGAGTCCAAATGGTATGGTGTTTTTTGTTTGTTTGCTTTTATATTTTTTTATATCGCCCAGGGAAATGAAAACGTCAGGGTGACCTATTGTCAAGTTAGGAATACATTTGTACATGTATTTACAGCCGTTTTTGAAAACACTTGCTTGAATTATACCAATTAACTGTGTTGATTTGCATACTAAGATAATTGAAGAATTTTTATACAACAGTGCTTATTTACCCTTTTAAAGAATAACCATGCTAGGGGCTTGAAAATAAAAGCTGTCAAATACTAGTGTGCTCCTTTTTAATTAAAATTACAGAATGTTTGATATTTATTGCTATCACCTTTGAACGATTCAAGGTGGCATGTCATATATTTCCTTTAAAAGCGTTTTACTATGCTCTTGTCTTATCTAATAAAACATTTTTATAATAAAAACCATTATTGTGACACAATTATGAACAACATTTTTTTAAAAAAATTAAAAAAAAGATCGTACAATTACATAGACAAGAGAGAATTCATTTGCTAAAAGGTAATTTATATAGCAAGGAATGTGATATTAAGTGGCAGTGCTCTTATATACAACAGACATCAACGTTCATCTGTATTTCATGTTTTAGTGTAAGCAACATTATGTTTTTCTTTTTTAAACTACAATTTATAGAAATGATATATTTACCGTTATCTATTTAAATATCTAAAGGTTGCAGGTCTTATGATGATTAATGACGCATACACCTGCACATTTAACCTCTAACTCCCACCAGTCATACTTTTGTAAGAGCTTTATTTGTCAAAACATTGACATATGCTAATTAACTTTTAGAAATGTAAATGTCTTAAACTTTTTAATGTAAGATAAAGGCATTTATGTTTTTCTATATGATATATGGAAACATTGTAACAGTAAACAAAGTAGTATTTTGACGTCCATACAAAATACTATCACTATATGAATGTACTAATTGCCAAAAAAACAAGAGCATAACATGGTTCAGATAATTGGCCAATGAGTATCTTTTTGAAACTATAATATGATACAAAAAAACTTTGGAGAAGTAAAAATTAAAGTATTTCTATGGCATAATCGGCCTTTAATACTAAATAGCGGAATATGGTTTTTAATTAACATTTAGACGTCAAACATTATCGTTTACCATACAGCTATACTACAATATTTAAACATAACTTATTTCAAACTTTGCATTCACGTTTGTATTAAATAGCAATTTAGCAAAATTTCAAATAAAAATGTCAAAATTGTTAACAAGTTAACTATACTATAAAGGATAATCGTATATTGGGGTATTAAACCAGCATTCTAATAGTTATAATATATTACAACTTTAACCACAATATTATAAAATTTAAATGATTAAATTAATATTATAACTCAATTCTACTTTATAAGAGGGCATTAGGGAAACATGTTTCTTACCCAGGATCCACTATAGTACCAATACTTTTAATACACATTTGCATAACGAACACAACATTAAAGAGAACAAGCAATGGTTGGACTTTGAAAGGAAAACAAAACTTTCAGCAAGAGCACCAACAATAATAAATACACATCATTTAGGGGTTTGTCTGAATTTCATTTTTGGCATATTATACTTCATTTCAAGACAGAGTAGTCTGAAAAAAATCTTTGTTTTTCTTTTGGTTTATTTATTTTTCCATCTGATTCAGGGTCACAAAACATACTGTCATTGTATTCCTTAAAACACTTTTATTTCCGTTTTTTTAGTTGTTATAGATAGACTGAACATTTTCTATTATTGGGCCCGTTTTTAAAATTTGTTTTTGTTTACTTGTTTTAAGATATTAGTATCTGTGTATATTGTGTTAGAGAAGAAAATGTTTACTACCTGCTCTTAATAATTCCTGACATTTGAAAAAAAGAACGTAAGCTACACAAATAACAGGTAAAATTAGGAGTTGCTTACCTTTATTTTGATTTTTCCCCTTGTAATAAGCAAAACTTGAAATGCACGAGAAATACCTTAAAGGGACTCCAGTGAGATTTAAAAGCCTAATAACATAACAGTTGAATTTCTTACATAAATGAGCTAGGGCACTAAACAGAAATATATGCAAAGATAGTTAAGAAATATACTTTGAAATAAACTGAAAATCGTATTTTTATGCTTTTCTGAGCTCGATTTGAGTGAAAAGCGTTTAAACGCTTTTCATTTTGTTTCATATTTTTAAAATTTGAACAATTATTCTGGAAAAACGATTTGCGCTAATGATCTGAAATTTTGCGCAAAGATTACATTTATCTGGAAAAAATATTTTCAAGCCCAACATGTCAAAAAACCTCAGTGGAGTCCCTTTAAAAACGTGAAAGGCGGCCTCCAACTTTATTTTTCGTTAAGAGATTTTTGTTGTCATATTGTAAAGTAAATTCTTTGAAAGCGTTTTCGTTCTGCCTATATGTCTATATCAAATCTGTACCGAATGTCTTAAATTATTATATTTGGTTGTATACAATATAGTTCAAATGTTCTAAAATTCAATTTTTGCAGTTTTGTCCATTGTGAAAATTGTTTTGTTTAGCTAAATGCGTGGTAATGTACTGTGTACAAGTATAAAAATGTGTTTGTTCTGTTTTGTTTTGTCTGTCTAAATTTGTTAAAGTAAAGCAGCGAATCAAATGGTACGGTGTTTTGTTTTGAATGTTTGCTTTTATATATATTTTTTTGTATTTTGTTTATAATTAAGTACATCACATTGACCATACTTGTCCATTAGTTTATGGCACTTAATTATCTGACGAATATATATTGCCCATGGAAATGAAAACATCAGTGTGATTTATAGTAAAAGAAAGGAATATATTTGTACATGTATTTTCAGCATTGCATGAATTATACCAATTAACTGTGTTGATTTGCATACTAAGATAAATGAAGATTTTTTTTATACTTTTGAAATAAAATCAACAGCGCCTACTTTCCCTTTTAAAGAATAACCATGCTAGGGGCTTGAAAAGAAAAGCTGTCAAATACTATTGTGTTCCTTTTTAATTAACATTACAGAATGTTTGAAATTTATTGCTATCAACTTTGGAAAGATTCAAGGTGGCATGTCATATATTTCCTTTATAAGCGTTTTACTAAGCACTTGTCTTATCTAACAAAACATTTTTATGATAAAAACCATTATTGTGACACAATAATGAACAACATTTTTAACTTAAGATGTTTTTATACAAAAACACAGATCGTGCAATGACATAGTTAAGAGAGAATATCTCTGCTAAATGGTAATTTATATAGCAAGGAATTTGATATTAAGTGGCAGTGCACTAATATACAACAGACAACAACGTTCATCTGTATTGTATGTTTTAGTCTTAGCAAAATTAAGTTTTTTTACTACAAATGCTTTTTTAAATGAAAGAAATGCTATATTTACCGTTATCTATTTGAATGTCTAAAGGTTGCAGGTCTTATGTTGATTAATGACGCATACACCTGCACATTCAACCTCTAACTCCTACCCATCATACTTTTGTAAGAGCTTTATTTGTCAAAAAATTGACATATGCTAATTGACTTTTAGAAATGTAAATGTCTTAAACTTTTAAATGTAAGATTAAGGCATTTATATTTTTCTATATGATATGGAAACATAGGAACAATGATTTATTTTCTGGACACCAAAAACTAATTAATCATGATTCTGTACCCTTCTTTTGATGTTTTTAATTGCCAAAATCAAAGCAACGTTGCCAATATTTTCTTTCCTTTTCTTCTTCTTTTTAAATAAGCATTTCTGTATGTTATTGTTTTGCAAGTTTACAAGGGTATTCATTATTCATTCAGTATATATATACAATGTAATGAAAATAACTGTAATCTTAGCGTTTTGAAACACTTCATTAAATAAAGAGTACTATAACTTCTACTTTTCAAATCTGACGTATCACATATTTTCAATTACATATAACTCACTTTTTCTTAGTGTAAAAAGCTTTTTCAATGTAAATAACTAAATTTTTTTACGATTCGTTTATTTTCTGAGAAACAATTTGTTTTGATAGAGTACAGTTTTCTGTAGCATTAATATACAGCATTGATATATCAATACTGAAGTGAATGAGCAGTGATTGTCTAGAGCACAAAATTGATCCAAACCTTTAATTATTTTCATAAAAAGATATTTAATGACCTCTTTGTATTTACTTTAAATGTCCATTAAGCCTCAAATATGCCAATAGTTTAAAAAAAATTCTCAAAATCAGTAATTTTGAGTTGTATCCAAGTTGTCAAGAAACATGTATAATACATAATAATTTACCAACGGTATAATGAGTGAAATAATTATGTTTTTTTCAGGTGCACATATTAATCTGACTGTAAAGAGTAATGGTGATAAGATGTTTCTTGCCCCATTGTGTTTCCATGAGGATATCTCTTACCATTCCCTTTTAGATAGATTACAGAAAAGGTGAAAAACATTATTTTAGTAGAAATATGTGTTGAAAATAACAACGACATCTTCATGCTGTTTAAATCTAATATTTTTCTACAACTAAGATTTATGTTTTATCCATATTGAAATGGTCTTCTGCATACGGCATTTTTCTATATATATTCATGCAACCCAGTAAGCATTATTTAAACATTGATATCAAACCACAAAAGAAACAATATATGTACACTAACACGCACGCTGTATCATTTAATAGTTTTCGATGTTGTTACCCTATAAAATGTCATATATCAAATGTGCTGTCTCAGCAGATTAACCTACAATATATCGTGTTTGAAAACAAAACATAAACTTGGTTTTATTTTACCATACATTGAGGGCTGATATGTCTTATTTCAAACAATATGCAAATTACTTTTAAAGGCCCATTATGATTCAGAAATCTCTTTATTTTCTTTTTTTCAGAAGCTTCTATCTTTTGGTGGCCTGTTATAGTTTTCTTGTAGCTAGTTAGGCAAATTTATTTTGCATGGAAGTAAAAACACTACTTTCTTTACATTTGGCTTCTTTAATGACAAGTAAATGACTACTTTTCCCAGGTGATAAGCATCGAAACATGTTTTAAAACCATTATTTAAATGTTACAAAAGCTGAAGTTTGCCCTTTCTAATGAAGAGATAATTAATTTGTTTCAGAGGCATAATGTGCCTTTCAAAGAGCTTACTCTACCATTTTTATACTTTTTGTTATCAGTATACATAATATCTCATTGCAGACTTTGTTTTATATAAATAAATAGAGAATTAAAAATCTAAAGAGATATGTTTTTAATGAAGCATTTTTATCTTTTCTAGACAAACCTTAAGATTAAAACATGTGGTCAGAACGACTGTGACATGTAGATGAATGTAAATGCTTCTGAAACAACCGGTTTATACCGACTTCAAAAACATTTGTTACACTGTACATGTCTCAAAACTCGCAAATACGTCTATAATTAGGAGTTTATTATATTATTTAAAGAAAGATTTAGCTACCAAAAGATGGCGCATATAAATAACAAATCAATTACACCAAACCCCCCCGCCAAGTATCTACTAATGAATTTTTAGTTTTATTACGTGTTTCCTTTCTTTCAAACGTTTTCAAAATAAAAACTTATATGTATGTTTTTCTGTCAAGATATGACGGTTTTTCACCCGGGTAAAACTGATAGATATAAATAAGAACATGTACATGGTGTATCTTTGGGTATTTGCTACAGCAATATGGGATTGAAAAAGTGTGATAATTTTATGGGCAAATAATTTAAACGTTCAAGTATTCTAACTCTGCTATAAGCGTGCTGAAGCTATTGTTTGATACTTTAGTGTTGACTTAAACAATGTTTGTTTATAATCTATACATTTTACATAATAAAGTACATACAAAAATTTACGGATTGAGAGGGAAAGCTTTGAAGGAGCACATTTTGATTCAGATTACGTAAGACAGATTGCGGTCGTATTTTAAAGCACATTGGTCTCATGTTTCATTAAGGAACAAGAAAGCACATTTGGTCTCATTCAATTTTTATGAATAATCTGTCATATATTTTCCCACGGCAGAATTTTTTTTAGAATCGAAGTTTCGCCGTTTTACATCATGTCAAGTGTAATCATCAATTATGTTTTTTTTATGCTTTTTAAAAAAATAAAAAACCTAAATCAATAGCAATTCTCTGCTTCCTTTCCTTGCTACTGCTTTTCTTTATGGCATTATCACCATCTTTTTTTTGTGAAAACCCTCCAACTCCTTTTAAAAAAACATTTTAGTCCCTTTTATAAAACCCCTACAACTCAATCTGTTAAGCTCTCAGTCACGGTTTGGCTTAACCGGATTGATCAGGAAGTGACTGACATTTGCCATAAGATATAGAACTATGAACTAGTCTACAAATTCATTCTATGATTAGAGAAATGTCGTAAACTTGGATGAACATATCCAAATAAAAACTGGGGGTAAACCTATCGCGAAATTCATTTAGCACCTCGTCACATACCTATACGAATTTTTATTCATGTATATCATTATTCTTTTTTAATAAAATGAAGCTACGCGGTGGACCTCCGGAAAAGTCAGAAAACAGACAACCGAGTTATCAAAAAATCCGATCCCTTTACTGTTGCTAATATATTTGCATATATATCGTATTCCCCTCCCACTAAGCAGGTCCTTGGTATCTAAATACCAAAAACCGACCTTTGAATAAGGTTTAAAGTTTTTTAACAAATGCCGATGGTATAGAATACAACAGGAAAAGAGATTGCCGGTCTGTTTGAGTGTTTTTTCTGGAAGGGCACATTTTATTGGTGTACAATATTCTTATTGAAGCAATATCATACTTTCTTGCCGAATATCTTTTTCTTTGTTGTTTTAATAAAAAGATAAAAAAATATGTATTCGTCTACTCAGCAATGGGAAAAATTCAGTCTTGTTTTTTTTTTTTAACAAAAAATCACACTGTTTTTTTCAAATTTTCTAATAAAACAGCTTTTTCTGATGTACAACATTTCACCGAGTTTTTAATGAATTAAAACAAATGTTTAGCTGAAGTGATAATGCAATGTTTGAATATCAGTTTCATTTTTTTATCATTATCTAATTTTATTTACCTTTATAAATATCGTGTCAATGAGCCAGTCTATATTCTAATGACGGGAACCAAATTTAGACAGTGAACGCAACGGCGATACGGGACGCAACGGGAAATATTTTTTTTTGCAAAACAGGCAAAACGTTGCTTAACATGAAAATAATTGACATTTTAAATATAAAACAGATTAACTGATTGAAAAAAAAAACAAGTTTGTTTTAAATGTATCATAAATATTTGCAATAGGTATTTAGACGGATTCTGTGACGATTGTTCCCTTTTGCCTAGATTTTTTATTATATTTAGTGGTCCTATAACTAAATTCCAGGTAAATATGCAATCCTGTGTTTAATCGAGTATTTTAACAATTTATTCATAAATATTTATTGATATTACAGACATATTTTGCTATTTGTAAAATAACAGAACAGTTCGTCTTCAAAATCATTCGAACATTATGCAATTCGCACCAATATTGAAATGGACATATTCTCGGCGTAAGGGAGAATTTCTTTTACCTCTGTCTTTGTCCTGAACCAATAATTTCATTTTTACTTGTTATCCAATTTATTTTGACCAGACCTTTCAATTTTTGTCCCCATATTTCAGAATTTCAAACATGACATTACTTTGTGAATTTAATCAATTTATGCATTAGGTTCTAAACATTTTACCTACACGACTACCACAAATTATCAAACAACTGGGACCTACAAATAGACAGTCGGCGCAAATTGACGGTTTCTGCCGTCTCAAAAAGATCGTCGAATTTAGCCGACCAATAAGCTTATTTCCCTGGCACGATAGCTTATATTAGTGTCAATAATTGGAACGAAGTGGAAAAATAACCAGATTGATTAAAAATGAAATTTAATTAATGCATTAATAGATATTTTTAAAGACCGTCGATTATCAGGTAGATTACCAAACATGTGTTATTAATATTTTTTTCATTTTCTTTCAATCTTGGCTCAAATGTTCACCTTAACAAGGTAATGTGCAGAAATAGATACCATGTCATCATTTTGCCGTCTTAAGGTCAAGGTCACGCGTAAAGGTTAAAAAGTTGACTTAGAAAATATTCTTAAATTTAACATGTATTGAATATTTCTGAAACTAGAAAAGGTATTTGCTTGAATGAAGTGTCACAATTAAAATGTGCTAGTCAAGTTTCATAACTCTGATTGCAATTTAACAAAGTTATGCCCCTTTTTAAGTCTTCAAATTTACATACAATCAAATATTAAACATATGTCGTGTCCGCTCTCTATAAAATCCTATACTAATGGAAAAATTTTCTTCAAACTTTACACAAATGTTCACCTCAACAAGGGGTTATTGGGGAAATCAAAAGGGGGAAATCGTACTGA